>NC_079448.1:28362768-28662768 GCF_903798145.1 Danio aesculapii
AAATCTAAATCCCTTACATTTGGTCTGATTGTACTCAACATGAGGCAATAGTAAAATTTTCGCTTCAGAGCAAACGTGATCGTCGCTCGACCCCAGACGACATCTGGAGGGCAGAGTCCATACGCCGTTTATTGCAAACACGCCGAGAGCGCAAAACATTTTTCATAAACAAATGGATGCGTCATTTATGTGACCACTTCAGTGTTTGGAGAGCCATGCCTGAAAGAATCTTCAGAAAGATGACGACCGCAATCACGGATAAACAAACTATTCGGTTACTGGGAGGACTGTGAAGTGACAAACCATGATCTTTTGTCAATGGAAAAGCATAACCAGAGTGTTTCAACGTTCGCATCAGGTGTGCAACCGCAAATGCACATCGGTAACATGCAAACGTCTCAAATAGATGCTTGCTGCTTCAATAACGACTTTTTCCGAGCATGAAATTTGGCTGGATTTGCGAATGCGGTTGGTCCTTTTGCCCACACGTAGGCCGTGAAGACTGTCAGTTGCTAAATGAATCAAACATTAATCCATCAAACACAAGTCACGCAGAAACACTACTAAATCCTCCAACCACAAATGTAGATAACCTAATTGAACCTAAATCCAAATGGTTTACATAGAAGCTATTCAATATTTTAACACTGATCATCAAAGAAAGGACAATTGGGAGCACAAAAGATGGCTAATGGCATCACCAGAAGATGAAAAGAGGATTAGCATGAGGCTGTTCGGACTTTAAGGCTCTTTAAAAACTCTGAAACCAACCCTTTATCAGCAGACAATAGCTTTGAAGAGACTCCTTTCAGAGGAGCGTTCAGCCATCGCACACAGCCTGCTTAATAACACTGCACCAGCGCATTTCTAGACATCCCAAAATAGTTGCAACATTCTTGTTGTTTGTTTCCTCAAAACGCAACGACTAGTCACAAGCCTTCATTAACCGAAGCTCCTAATAACCTGCGTACTCTACTTGGGCTTTACTAAAAGCTGCATATTTTCTGTCACACACTGTCATTGACAACTGCTTTCAGCTGGCGTGTTGAAAACGCTTTGAACACCACAGGCAAAAACAATGGAGACATCTCTGTGCAAAAATGTAAATAATGAGTTGCACACAGTTTGGAGGCGATGAAAAGGCCTACTTCAACCTTCCTCAAGGTGCACTGAGCGCCAACCAACCAAAGCCGACCTAACTTCTCCAAACTCTGCAGGCAAAGTGAACTGGCGGGTCTGGCATCATCAGCATGTGTGGCATCACCTCGCCGTCTCTCGAGAAAAGTGCTGGATCAGACTAGCAGGCCAGAACACTGACACTGAGACTCCTGCCTCCTGAAGAGCTGGGAGACCCTCCGGGGGTTTGGACTCAAACACACACTGGCCTCTCCACGGCAAGAAAGCCCCCAACATGAGGAAAAGGGAACCAGATGGCACCCAGATCAGCTTTACTACCGTTCCCTTGGCACAAACAAGCTTGGTCTTGTCAGTGCTGTTCTCATTATAGGCAGGGAGAAGGTGGCCTGCACTGGGAAAGAAGGAGACTGTACTCTTTGGACTCTCCGGTTACACTACATCCCTGACACACTTTAATTTTGCTGAAATATTACACAAGCAATCTGGAAAATTAAATGACTCAGTAAATTAATAATTACCTGAATACATGTTGTTATTTTACTAATACTACTGCTATAGTGTATGATATAACTGCAATTCCTGATAACGTTACTAAAATTATTAATACAGTGTTATTTGATTTTATTAGATCAAAATGATAATTTATGATAAATGAAAAATCACACTTTTATTAGCTATTTTAGAAACATTTATGTAATGATCATGCTAATATTATAACAGATATTTTTCTGATCTGAATAAATATAATCCAGATTCTCTCGAACAGACAGACAGACAGACAGACAGACAAACAGAGAGATAGATAGATAGATAGATAGATAGATAGATAGATAGATAGATAGATAGATAGATAGATAGATAGATAGATAGATAGATAGACAGACAGATAGACAGATAGACAGATAGATAGATAGATAGATAGATAGATAGATAGATAGATAGATAGATAGATAGATAGATAGACAGATAGACAGATAGACAGACAGATAGACAGATAGATAGATAGATAGACAGATAGATAGATAGATAGATAGATAGATAGATAGATAGACAGATAGATAGAGATTAGGAGAATTAGGAATTTAATATATATATATATATATATATATATATATATATATATAGTCTAATTCTGACTAAAGTTTTTGTTCAAATGTAAATAAAAGCTGAGATTTTTGTTTTCATAATGATGCGTCTTGTACATTGTGGTATCTTTTGTGAGAAGCCTGTCATATGGTCAAAAAACAAAACAAAAAAAAACTTGCTGGTTGAATAAAAGTAACTTTAAGTCCGAATTTGGCAGGGGTATAAATAATTTTGGGCTTGACTATATATGTACTGCCTTTAAAAATGACAATTATAAGTGTATATATGTGAAAACGTTCATAAGATGAGCATAATTTACAAGAAATATTATTTAAATGTTTCTACTTCAAACGTTTTCCAGCAATTCCTGGTTGAAAATGTTTTTCACACAAAATGTTAATCAGCTAAATTTAAGTTTGTATCAATATGCACATTATAATTTACATCATAAAAATCTGTTACTGTTTTTAAGCTTTTTAAGTTGAATCAAATTAACTTTACAAATTAATTCAACTTACATCAATTAAATGGACTTAAAACATTAAGTTAAACTTTGTATAACTTAAAGATGAACCCTGATAAAAACATTAAAACGAATCATAAAAGCATACAGTGCTTATGAGTACACCCCTCACAAATCTCTCATTTAAATTCATATTTTCTATAGGAAGCTTTACAGTATTATATTTGTGCATATACATTAGATTAGTCCGTACTGAACCTAAATCTGGAGCTTATCTAACAAAATAACTTATGATAATGCTACAAAAACTAGTACACCCAAATTTATATGTTAGAAAAAATGTTAAATACAAATTTTAAAAAGAGGAAAAAAAATCAAAAGAAGCAAAATAATTTTAAAATTTAGTTGAAATTTTGTAGGTTGTAATTTTTTTGCATGAATTTAATTGTATTATCTTTCTATTTCTAAAGATGTTCAGTGACTAAAATATTATTTTAATAAATAAATGTGTTTAATAAATCTCTTTTGTTCAAATGCCCCAAAATATATGTATGATATTCACTGAGAAATGGATAAAAATATTCCCTTCCGAAATGGGGTGTACTCAATTATGCTGAGCACTGTAGGTTGTCATGACTTTTTGATCATATAATTTCTACAGTCTACAATTTAACTAAGAATTTGAATGGTGAATAAGTGCAGTATTAGTACAATTATTTAGTTTCATCATTCTTTGAAACGACTGAGTAAAATCAGAGACTCAACAGCATAGAGAAGATACCGCTGTTTACGTCTGCAACTTCAGATTTTTTTTGCAACCTGATATTCCACAAATCTCTGAAAAATGCATCAGTGCCACTGTCACAGTCTGCAAAACGTACCCATAACACGAAACCCAGCTCACGCACCACAGCAGGCCAGCTTGAGATCCTGTTTATCTTGTCCCGCATGACAGATCCGAGGACATGGACGTTCAGGAAGTGTTAAAGAGTTAAAACCCATGGACACATTAGCACGACACTCTCCTCTTTCCCTCCCAATCCCCACGGCTGCATTTAGCCTTGTCTAAACAGTAGTTTTCTAGGTTATTGGACACCATCAGTGAGAGGACTGGCTCTGTGTGTAAACAAAGAGGCTCTATCTGAACCCCGGATCTGAGTAATAGTGACAACAACCTCTGACTTCCACCAATTACCTGAGCAATGCCCTGGAGGACTCGGGACCCTAACAGCAAATTTGACTGGGCTTCCCATCACACCCCTCCAGTGAGGCAATGAGTCAGACGGACAGAGATACTGAGGGCTGCTTTAACAAATTGCCTGGTAAATTGGACCTCTCAGTATCAATTACGCTTTTTTAAGGACTCTGCATACAGACTGTGCCAGTACAGCTATTAAATGATGATCTCAAATTAAAATATAACATTATTATAATAACAATTTAGTTTTAAACAAGTTTTAAAACTTTCCATTTTTAATCTCACAAAGAAGATATTTCAAATGTGCAAATTTTATATTAAATTAATTTCATATTATTAATTAATTTCTTTATTAATTTCATAAAGCTTCCAAATAACTGCTAAAAATTAACATGTCTTTAAGTGTATAGTTAGCGGTACACATTCATGTATAATTGCTTTTTGTTATGGTCATTGTAAGAGCTGTTAATCTTTATGACAGTACAGTAATATAAACAAATGTGCTTCCTCTTTGTAAGAATCATAAACAAAATAAATTTGTTGTGTGTACATCGACTATATGAAAAGATATATAATATAACTAGTCTATCTTTCTACTTCTCAATATTGTAATGCAATCATTTACCATGTATTATACTTTTTTTTTAATTACAACGTCGTATAAATGCAGTAGAACTTTAAAAATATAACAAATATTTCCAAAAAACCTATTAGAAAATAACGATAATAATAATTATTATTATTTAATTTTGTAAAATGGCCATTAATCGTTTTATTTTACTAAAATAATCCGAAAACGTTTTATTTAAATACAAAAGCTAATATATAATGATTTTACATAAAAACAAAATGGATTTAGCATCTAGCCTATTCTGTATAAATGATCTTATATCTAGTCAAACATTGTCAACCTAAATATGTTACATAAAACGGCGATTATGCTTTAGCCTCATATTTTATGTATGCTAGGCTATTATTTAGGTTATATTGGGCCAACGACTGTTTTTAAAAAACCCGAAAAAAAGGATTTGTATAGAACACAAGTCGTATCTTTTATAGCCAAATGTAAATATGTGATCGAAATAATCGTTATGCTATTTCTTATTTTTTGTTGACAGCGTATAATTGTTTTGAGTTGAATCATTATTGGTTATTGCGTAAAATTGACACAATCCAATTTAAAGTCAAAAGTCTAAATCTCTATTTGGACGAAATTATATTAAGCTAATTGTTATTTTTATTATTTTATATTATTTGATTAAAAGATAAGCCTACCTCATGGACAGTTGTGATATTTAAGAGCAGTGCGCAGTCATATTTAAAGCAATGCTTAAATAAACACTGAAGTAAATATAAACACATAATTACCTGAAAATACTTAGCTCATTCTTCAAAAAAAAAAATCAGTTTTGTTGTAATTAATACAAATTTGTGCTTTTGAATTTTTTCAACATGAAAACCGAGTTGTTTTTAACTTCATGGCCTTCATGCGTTGGTTTCAACATCCCTGCCACTGACTGAACACAGGTCTTCGTCCTGCTCCTTACCTTGAAACCGGTGTCCCAGATATCTGTTCCTCAGCACCCACGGGTAGAAGTTCAAGGTGTCCCTCTGGTGAGGACTGAAGAAGGGCTGTGTGGGGATCTGGAGGTGGCGCAGAGACAGGCCGGAGTTGGTGGAGTGAGTGGCCGGGTCTGTGAACATCATCTCTGGGCTGCTGCTGTACAGTGTCCTGCCTGAATTCTGGAAGCAGCTCCCAAAGGGAGAAGGGTGGATGGATTCAGTAAACCTCAGAGCAGTGGGTCTGATGGGCTCGTCTGCAGCAGCACTCGACGAATTGGAGTCTTTACCCACAAGAGATTCAATTGTGAAGCACTTCTTATTGTGCTGGAACATTGTGATGAGTTATTAAAAATATTCAGTTAAATAGAAAAGGAGTCAAGTCACCCTGAACCCGATGATGGAGTGAAGCCAGGATTCTTTAAAAAAAAAAAGTCAAGAAGATAACATTTATATAGTCCCTCTACAATCCATAACTTCAGAAGGCTCCTCTGGATCCTTTAACTTCGTTGGTGTCAATACACTTCCAATAGCTGCAAATGCACGAGAGAGTTCTGTCAGCAGTTATGTTGAAACTAATTCAGATCTCACTGATGTCCCTGTGAGAGCAGAACTCGTGTGCCGTCGGAAACTGTCTCGTATGCGAAGCAGGCATGGGCTCCTCGGATGCAGGTCGCTGCGAGCTCTTCATATGATCGATGATCCGTCAGTTTGTGCGCCAGGGCTTGTCAAGCGCCAACTTCAATACCTGCTCGCGGAGCTCCGGCTGCGAGGTGTGGTGCGCATGCGCAGATCCACGCGCGACGCACTCGCAGTCAATTACTGCCATTTTGTGTTGTGTAAAGAAATTCTGTGTTTGCTACAAAGAGTTCAACAACATATGAACGGAGGCGTCAAAACAAAAATGTATGAAGGTTAGGCATAAATTTAAAATGAGCCAGACAAATACTCAACACTGAGTCTTGATGTCTTAATGAGCTTATCGAGCTAAAAGAAAAACTAAAAGAAAAACTTGGCCTGCCATTTGATTTAGGCGACATGTTTTTTATTGCAATATTTATTTAGATATTTAGCTATTTGTTAATTTAGTTCTTTATTTGTAGACGAGATCACATACAGAGTTGTATTAATAGTCTATCCTATTCATTTATTCTAAATTAACGGTCTCACAATTTTTAGGCTTAGTAACGGGTTACTTTTTCTTATGGAACTAATTAGTTTTTGTTCATTAATTTTCACACTGAAATGTTTAGCGCATATATAAATATATATATAACACTGAAACAAATTAAATGAAATTTTTCGTTACATTTGCACAATTAAATTGTTACCTTTCCTTATAGGAATGAAAACGCTAACATCACAGCTACGAATAATACTTAAATCACAAAAACCGTCAGCTAATAAAAATACTACCGTTGATCAAATGACGGGTATTCTAGGCTACTATATAATTATAATATAAAAGTATAAACAAGTGTTAATATATTCATAATAATATTAATAATAATAATAGCCTAATAAGACAATTTAGATTTTTTTTGTTAATAATAATAATAATAATAATAGTCTTATAATAATATTAATTCGTTAAATTAGCTTTAATGGATCTTATATAGGCTAATAAACTGAATTTTTTTTTAAAGAATAGGCTATTGTGTGTGTTCATAACAAATAAATGAACTGGTTTAATTAGATAGCTAAAAAGTGCTTTCTTTGGTTGATTGATCGTCATTTTTTTGACCAATTAAAAAACAATTGTAAGCAAAACATTTTGTAACCAATTACAGACTGGTTCATTTGTGTTTAGCAGTTTAACATGAGGTTTTATTCGTTGTAAAAGCAAAGTAAGCTATTTTTGTAAGAGGCACCATGAAACCGTGGTTCACCCAAAAGTGAACATTTCCTCTGCGCACACTCACCTAAACTTTTATATTGTTTTCTTCACAACAACACAAAACAAGAAATTCTGAAGAATGTTAGAAAAACTGCCATTAACATCCATAGGGAAAAAGACGGCTGTTTTTTTCTTACATTAAAAACATCACCCTTTGTGTTAAACAGAAGAAAGAAAATGTAAACAAGTGTAGAACAAGTGGAGCATTATAATGGCAGAATATAAACTAGTTTTAGGCTGAACTATCCCTTTAACGCATACATCACTCGCTTTTATGAGCAGAAATATCAAGGCAACTGTGAGCTTAAGTATTTTCTGACGGTGTCTTAATGAAGCAGACACAGATCAAGGGGAGCGCGCATTGATCTGGCGGCTTGACATGTCTCGAGTGCCTCTCCTTGTCTCATTTGTCAGTTACAAACGCAATAAGTTGTTGAGAGAGGATGGAGGCTAATGGGGTGGATCAGAGTCTCGGAAACCCTGGACAGATGTCACCCTTTTGAGAAGGAACAATCGCGGCTCAGGAGCCCCACAAAAGCCCCCCTGCTCAGGCCTTTCACAATCCACCCAGCGGAAGCCCATGTGAACCACGCAGGGCACAGACCCCATTGAGCCCCAAAGCAGCCCGTCTCCAGCCCTCTTGTGCCTCCCTTCTCGGTCCCTCTGCATATAATTAATAGCTTTCTCTGGCCAATTTTGTCCCCTTTGCCTCAAATACAAATGGCCATTAACATCTATTAATTTTGCCTCTGGCAATTGATTGCAGATTGTTCACAGCTGAAAGGCTATAACAGTTGGAGTTTTTGTGTGCATTCTGGGTGTGAAGGCGAGTTAAAATGTGATTATTGTTCCCCTGCCTGGAATTAACTGGTGTTAAACCCTCTTTGAACACGGAGAAGCCAAGACTGGTTATTTTACTAGTCATTAGCTGACTCAGAGACTGAATGAAATGGATGACCATATTGACTTAATGAATATGATGAAGAAAAAAACAGTTCATTAATTATTCACATAATTATTACACACATTTGCTATTATGAAAAAAAGCGGAACGTGGACGACAAACATGAAGTTGTATAATTGTAAATCTTCAGATTATGAAATTACTCAAATTAATCGTGTTTATAAATATCCACATTAAAACTTTATGTAAATTCAATAAGGCTTGGTTTGATAACGTATTGTTTAATTATGTAGGCTATATATATATATATATATATATATATATATATATATATATATATATATATATATATAAACAAAAGAGTGGACGATTTTAGGTCAAATTCAGCAAACTATATGCTCACTTTGCACACTAGGCTGTGCATTATGAGTAGAATTAGTGATCAATTTTAGTTAGTTGTTTTCACTAATACACCACATAAATTAAACGTATCGCAGGTCTTTTATAAGCTACTGTGGCAGATGTGATGTCCGTCAGTCTTCAGAAACAAGTGACTGAACAAAGCAGTCAGTCTGGTGGTCCACCTCAATCTTAACTAACATCGCCCTCTAGTGTCAAATGTGTAGACAGACCACATCCATTAAGATTTCAAAATCCCATACACTGCCCTTACAAAAATAGCCTACAGGAATCCTGCAGGATTTTCATTTTTTCTGCAGGAACCTGCTGGTATCCTGTAGGAATTATGAAATCCTGCAGGACAAAATGACAATATGTGCAGGCAATTCCTACAGGTTTTAGAATCCTGCAGTACTTTTTACAGGAATCCTGAAGGATTTAAATTTTTTCCCCTGCAGGATAGCTGCTGTCCTGCAGGAATTATAAAATCCTGTAGGACACATTGACGATATGTGCAGGAATTTCCTACAGGTTTTACAATGGATCCAAGCAAGTGACAAATCCTGCAGGATTTTATAATTCCTGCAGGACTTGCAGGAGTTATTTGTTGTAATTGGAATGAAAGAAAGAAATTCTGTCACTTGCTGTTGGTAGCATTACAATATGAGTTCTAACAGATAAACAATACAAACAAACAAAAAATTAATAAATACATAAATAAAAGTATACGAATAGATTATAGGCAATTATAAAAATCAACCATTACTCTAAACCATTCAAATTATGCATATATGCAAACAAACAAGCTCTACACTTTTACGTTTTATTTCTATACTTTCTTATTTCATTTATTAAAATGTCAATTCAGCTATTTGAATTCAACTAACATCTGTTTGGTTGGATGCAAAAAAATAAAAATAAAAAACTGCAAGACCTGTCTGTGAGGTGGACACATGTTGAATGTATGTCTGTGCATTTTATGAGTTCAACAGAGTCTATCCCTTTTTCTTTGAAAATGTTTGTTGCTGTTATCCCTGATTCTCTGTCCTTTTGACCTGAGCAACCTGTTATTCTGTGTCCATTGCCTTTTTGTGGCAGCTGGAACTGGTGCCTCTTCGTTTAAGTACACTTTTTATTCTAATTTTATCCTTTAAAAAGAAGCAGGTTAGGGTTATTGTTAGTTGGATTGGTAAACATAATGTGTTTTCTGCAGTGTTAGAGTAAATTTAATTAGTAAATTATTATAAAAATTTTAAATAAAATAAGACATAAATGCAAAATTGAAATTAGATAATACATTGCTGCCAATAATGTAAAGGTCTATATTATAAACGTATAATAATTACAATATTTAAGTTAATAATGACTACTACTAATATGTGTGTGTATTATTTGGCAAATGGACTTTGTTAAACAAATTAAAACAAACATTCTTTATAAACATACTTTTTTCTTTAAGAAAATAAATTCTTTGTTTGTGGAATACGTGTGTTTTTAATAAATCTGCTTTACAGGTTCATACAGATAGTCTTTCACACTTAAAAAGACGCTCGTTTTCGCCACCCACTGGCGTAATAATGTAGTTTACATTATAAACTCCGGTAAAATGAATCATTCAGAGAAAAGATCCGATTCATTGAGATGACTCGCTTCACGTCGCCGATTCGAATGCACGTCAGTCAACTGTCACCAACCGTCTTCTGAAGGTAAAGTACTTTTCTTAAGTTATTTTATCGTTAAAATGCTATAATTACTTATCTATTTTAACGTTAAATCAGTAAATTGCTTTGTAACACCAAAACAAATGCTTTTTTTTTTCCTTTTAAAGCCGAGATCACGTTAACAATACTAGTATATTGCTAACGTAATATACCCAGGCCTACTACCGCCGGCGCCTATATCAAAATTTAATTTAAAAAATGGCTATATTAATTATATTTTTATCATTTACTGCTTATAATTGATGCTAATGTCGTTTATTGTTACCTCAGAAATCATTTTGATCGTCGGTCGGACAGCAAACTACCTGTTGGCAGGTTGACGTAAGGTAAAACTGTTGTCATGGATACAGTCAGCTGAATCAACCAGATAAATGAATGATATTTATTTGTGTGTATATATGTTTGTGGGTTTGTCTGTCTGTCTATCTGTCTGTCTATATATCTATCTATCTGTGTTAGAAAATGGGCAAAACATGGGTCCTAGTGGAATGAAGGGAGGAGCCACCGACCTGACATTGTTCCTAAAAAGAACATACTGAAAAATAACTTTGACCCTGGAGATGTTGTGGATGTTGCCGATGAGAATGAAAGTTTACCAGCCACAGTTTTAGACTGTTTCTAAGGTATTTGTAAAGGTTTTTATGTGTTGTAAAGAAATCTGTGTTTTTGAAACTAATGAAGACAGCAGAAGTCAATGATTTATTGTAATTATTTAGCCTGACATGTTTACTGTTACAAAATATTTTAAATCTTTTCTAAAATAAAATATATTGTGTTTAAGTTTAAGTTTTTTACTCGGATATTTAAAAATAACTTACTTTAGAGCAGTAATCACAATATCGTGATATTTTTATCCAAAGTTATCATACCACCAGAAACTTATACCGGCCCATGCCTAATCATGATTGAAGATATGTATTTTCAACTTTAAGTATTTTTTAAGTATTTATTTCTCTTTAGAGAACAAAGAAACTCTCAGGAGGAGGATATTCAGGAGAGGGGAATTTACAGACACAGCACAGAAGAAATTTCCAGATGTACCAATAAAAGTTATCAGGGCAGCACTCGGAAAAATTAAGAGCACAAGTTACGAGTAAGGTAATAATTTGTACACACGCGCACGAACGCACACACACTTGTATTATCACATTTGTGAATTGGAGAATACAACAAAAAAAATTTTTTTACAATTCTTTTTGCTGAAATAATAAAAGGAAAAACCCAGGATGGTGTTATCAAGACTTACAGAAAAAGGAAAATAAAATAGTGTGAGACTGATAACGGCAGCCTGAAGAGGGAATGATGTCAGATCTACGATCCTGTCCCCATAGACACTTCATTAAATACTCCTCGCATAAGCAATCATTTATTTTTTGTAATTTGACGCAAAGATTATATTATACATAAATACATATAAATGTACATACATTTAAAAAATCTAAATATTAAAAACTTTAAGGTATTTAGGATGCTGATGACCGTTAAACACATCATAACAGTTTTGTGAAAAGCATGCATTGGTTGTTTATGGGGATTCATAGCTGTAATGCTTTTTATACTGTAAAGACTGCATTCTCCCCTACACCAACTATACCACTTACTTTCTTTACTTTTTTTAGGGAAATGGAGTAAATGCAGCCTGCTGTGAATTGGATTCTGCTTTGGTCTACTTTTTTCTTTTTTTTTTTTACAATTTTAATAAAAAATTGTCAAAATACATTGTTTCATTGTGAAATTTCTCTAAATTCATATCTGTCCTGCACGATAATCCTGCTGGAACTGTATATTTTAATAGACCTGTAGGATTGTAATTCCTGCAGGAATAATCCCTGCATAAATTTCCTGCAGGTATTCCTACAGGAAAATGAGCTGAAAATCCTGTAGGAAATCTGCACAATATTCCTGCAGGATTCCTGTGGGTTTTTTTTGTAAGGGATGAGCGGTTGGCACTAACGTGTAGCTCAAGTCGGACGATGATTTAAAAATAAAATTGTAAAAATCAACAAAACATATTAATTGGAGGCCAAATGTCTTCATTTCATGTTCACCCGATCGAGGCAAATGAGTCAGGGTTTTACAAATAGAAACAAACGGTAGCCTAATTAATTTAGTTTCTTCACACTGTGGTAAACTAGAGAGTCTAAATCAGGGGTGCCCAAACTTTTTCGTATAAAGGACTAAAAACCAAATATCACTGAGACCCGTGGTAAATATACCAAACTATATTATATTAAAGTTGCCATGGGTAATTTCCTAATTTATTAAAATGCATTACTTTAAATTGCATCAGGAAATGCAGTATGCCATTTAAAACGATAACTTATTGCAATAAAAGCATAAACAATCGCATTTATAACACAGTTGAGTTCAATGCTGAATAGTCAAGCGGAATCTGTCTTTGCCTTGATTTGTCCTCTATCCGTCAGGTGACAGTATGTGCACTAAATATGTACACTAAATCTGACTATTTACACTGTTTAATTGTAACACTTCAGTTTGCTTAGAACAATAAAACAAACAAAAGGTTACATTAGATTTCCAATGACAATATCTAAACCATCCCTATCATTCTTTCTCTCTTCTCAGATGGGATGGTGGTCCAAACCAAAGGTTACCATGGGCCAACTTTGCCCCGTGGGCCCTAGTTTGGGCATCTCTGGTATGGATGAAAAAACTAAACAGTAAGCCTTAGTAACTAAGTAAGCATGCTGCTCTATTTGGAACTACATTTAATTAATAAGTCATCAATAACGGTTATGCCTAATGTTGACAAAAGTATGATTACCAGTTTTTAAAAAAAATCTTTGAAAAGTCTTTGCAGAGTGACACATCGTCACACTCTTTTGTCATTGTGCTTGTCAGTCACTGAGAAAGACAGAATGATTTATTCTGTCTTTAATGTCCTTGATATAGCAAGAAAAACTGCTTTAGAATTATTGATAACATTGTTCAGTTTTTTAGGCTAACTAGAAGTCTCCAGCTCTTTTTTTGCACTCCTACATGGTAGTTTTTAACAAAATGTACCCCAAAAACGTTTCAGCATAATTCTTTAGAACAGTGTTTCTCAACCACGTTCCTGGAGGACCACCAACACTGCATGTTTTGGATGTCTCCTTTGTTTGTCACACCCATTATGAACTGAATCAGGTGTGTTTGATTAAGGAGTTACGGACAATGTGCAGAGCTGGTGGTCCCCCAGGAACGTGGTTGAGAAACACTGCTTTAGAAGACTTAAGTGAACGAAAAAAATATATAACCAGTGAAATCTAATGCTGATATTAATAGCCATTAGCAACAGCTAATGAAAACTCAGCGCAGCATTCCTAGACAAATACAGTCTCGTAGCTTTGTAAGAAGTGCTAATGGCATACACACAAACAACACTACAAAAACGCTGACATGATCAAAATAAAGTGACTTAAATAGAAATTCCTATGCTGGTGAATGTAAAGCAGTATTATAAAATGGAGTCATATTTTCTTTATTTTTTGGCAAACATTTGTTTGTGCAGGTTGTAGCAACCAGCACAAGAACATATTGTAAATTGAAACCACATACTGATTCACAGTTTGTCAGGAATTGGCCAAAATAATATTAATGTGGTCCAAATTTTATTAACATTTGCACTCAGTTTTTTTTCTTTTTGGATTAAGCTTCATGCCTCCAGTTCATAAAGTCTCTATATAATCCTGTGAGTGCCAAAATGTAACAGCATTCCATGCATTTTAAAACATGGGAAGAAAAAATTAGTAAAAATTTGAGCTTTTTATATATATAAATACTGAATAATGTGCAAATACAAAGTACCCTTAAACCAACTTATATATATAAGGTTGTCTTTTTCAACACAACGATTTTAAATTCAAGCAAAAAGACCAGGCTGAGCAAATACTCACAATTGCACGAGGAGAAATGTTTCAAAACAAGCCACGGCTACAGCTAAAAATATTATAAAACTCATTAAAAATCAGACATTTGGATGCTTGCAGTGTCGATGAAGCAAACTCAGTGCTGTACCTGTTAATGGTCCATAGTTCACTTCAAAAATGAGGCAAAGCTTCATTAAGGATGAAGCCAAAAACACTTGTCATAGAAAAATAAAGCCTCCTTTTCCACCAGTCACATATTCAAGTCTATTTGGTCCGACGGTCTGTTTTTTTTTTTCCAAGTGTGACTGGCACTGATAATCTGTGAAAGCTTTTCTGGCACCACAGAAGGAGAATCCGTATCATTCTGGCTTTCCAGGTCCTATTTAAGCATTAAGTGAATTATGCATTATGAACTAATATTATTATTAGCTGAACTGGCACCATGGGGTCTGGTTGAGGTCACACTCCACAAAGGTGTTGATCACAGTACATGGAGCTCCGCTGATTGACACTTCCTTTCTGGATTCCACCTTATAGTGAAGGTTACTCAGGCCACCCTCCGGGTCCACCTTAAACTGCTCCTGCCAAAAGCAGACAGAAGTTGAAATACAGTTGGCCCCGTGAACACCTGATATCAACATCTATTTGTCAGTTGCCAGGTGTAAATAATGACGCTGCTAATTTTCCTTAATCTAATTTATGTCATACTGTGTGACACTTCAAGATCAGTAATATATAACAGAAAATCCTTATTGGTTATTTGAACATATTCATTGAAGTGAACAATCCAAATGTGTTGACGGAAATGCATCTAATTATTCTAGAATCATTCAATATAAAATCAATGATCTTTTAAAATGAAAAGGAGTCAATTTCAATTATGGAATCGAAAAATAATTGCAACAACAGTGAAGAATCAATTCCTCACTACTGTCGTTGGTTCATGTTTGCTCATGTTGCCATAGAAAAACATTGATAAAAACATAGAACATTAAAATAACTTCAATAAGTTTAATATTTTTTGTGATATTTGTGACGTGAATGTTGATTTAGTTATGTGGTAAAGCCAAAGATACATTTCCACTTGTGGATAATAAAGAAAGTCAATAATCAAAGTCAACAACAACATCACATTTCAACAAGAGTTGATACAATATATATATATATATATATATATATATATATATATATATATATATATATATATAAAGATATACAATAAAAATGTGTGATCTTTCAGTTCAATTATTGATACACTGTTGTCATAATTCTTTTTCAATTCAACAATTCAACACTGAAATAAGAGTGTGCAGTTTATCTGTCAATCAGATATTTTGCTTTATTATATTTCAGCTCTATTAAAAAAAAACAAAGTAGAATGAGAAAAAATAAATAAACGAACAAACACACGTAACGCATCTTATCTGTTTATGTATTCAGAGTGGAGCTCGAAACCTTATTGTGGACTAGAACTCAGATTCACCATGTACGCTAAAGCCATTTATAAGGAACATACAACAAAAACTATCTTTATTAAAGTCTGAATTATGTACAGAGATCAAGTTAAAACCCTAAATGCCATTGACGTCCAGAAATGAGAGGTCATAATCAGCAATAAATGTTTACATAGTATTTCTGTTGATTCTGTTGGATCCTATTGACATGTACTGGATTTACTGTGTGGTATAAAAACATTACAATCGAATCTTTAGGGCTGCACGATATTGGAAAAATCTGACATTGTGATATTTTGTTTTACTGTGATATATAGCGCGATACAAATATCATTTCATGCATAAAATATGAATTATAATTATAATAAAAAGATGTAATAAAAACTTTAAATACACAGCACTTTATGGTTTTCTGGGGAGTCAAACCATATTCAAGTACAGAAATTGAACAATCAAATGTAAAACAATATGGTCATTACAGCATAAATAATTTAAGAAATTATTCTTATCCTGTGATGTGGCTATTGCAAACACACACAGTGTTATCGATGCTCAAATGCTGTATTGTTCAGCCCTAATCTAAAGCCAAGCTTGGAGGGTTGGTAATAGGGAATCATAGAACAAAGGGAATATCGATCATTACAATCTTTCTATGAGCAATCAGTTCTTTACAAAGCTATTAAAATATCAGCTGACCCCTCGCATTATTTTATGAGTATGAGTTACTGCCTTCTGTTCGACGATACATGTGCAGATACACACATTCGTTTTAAGAATTTTTTTTCCCTACATCAATTAGACTTTTAAATATTTAATATTTGTGTTGGTGATTGAATGTTAAGTGTTGATCCGTGTTGTCCGTGTTTGTTCAGTGTATGCAAATGTGGGCCTAGGGTCCAAGACAAATTACTCCATCAAGGACAATAAAGTGTAAACTAAACAAAAAAATCCTTTGAATATTTCAGAATCATTTACCATTACCTGCTGAGCGGTCCATGGATGTGGTTGTTTGAAATGATTAACTGAAGTGAAGAATCTGAATCTGTTTGTGGAAACATTATTTGCAAATGATCAATCAGCTCTTTTAAACCTAAAAGAGAAGTCGATTCTCCTCATAGAATCAATTGCCAACTTTGGAACAGACTCTGGATTCTTAACACCTCAAAATCAACTCATTTTGTTGTCGACTCCCTGTCCTATTTAATTGATCCAAAGTGGCATTTTTCATATAAATACTGTTCTTTTAAAATACTAATTCACCAAAGAATTCAGAATAAAAATGATTTCCATAAAACCTGAGGCAGCTCATTTTTAACACTGCTAATATGACAAATTATTATAGAGCATCAGATGATCATATGATTTCTGAAGAATCATATGAAACTAAAGCCTTGAGTAATAGCTGCAGAACATAAATAAATAAAAATAATAAATAATAGTAATAAATAAAAATAAATAATAATAACAATAATAGACATTTATATTGTTCCAATACTTAACAACAATGTTTTTATTTTATTTTAAATTTAATAAATTCAGCCTTAATGAGCAACACTTCTGTCAAAAACATCAAAGAAATGTTTAAATATTAGAGATTATTACCTGTTTCTGTGCCGCGATCCGCTTCTGGTCTCTTTTCCTCCAGGCTGGATCATGGATGTGTCTAAATGTTTTAGTTCCTGTAGTGATACCCGTTGGCCTAAAAAGCTGCAAATATACATTGACAATTGTTATATTACATCATATTACATTACATTATATTTAATCTTTGTGTACCTCAAGATTAGCTGCTTTTAGTCTCCTGAAAAACTCGTCATCTTCTCTTCCCCATCCCCAAAAGCGGTTTGACATCCCGTTGCACTTCAGGTAGAAATCACAAGCAATTGTAATTCCCGAACAAACTGGGAAAATCCCAGAACATTCAAAAGAGTTTAGGTTTCTTACCGCCAGATAATGTTTCTTAGTGAGCAGCAGGATCCCTCCAACATACGTCTTATAGTGATATAAAGGATGAAGCTCTGGTGAGGCCACATGGAAGGGCCCATCTGCTGGGAACCCATAGTTCAGATCCTCATTTTGAGGCAACAAGTCCACATCATGCATTGCAATGTAGTCCGTGTCATTCCCACTTTCCATGTAGCCAACGTTAATAAGAGAGGCACGATTGAACCTGAGGCACAAGTTAGAAAACAAAAATCATAACATGTGCTTCCAATAAAGAACTCCTATCATAACATAAATATTAATTTAATGCCATGTCAGCAACAACAGCTATTTTCATGGGGAAAACATTAATTAAAAATATATACAATTAAAAAACACAAATGAAAGCATTAATTAGATATGATTTTTAATGCTAGTATATGATACAATTTGAGAAAAAAATACCACAATAAACCACTAGCAAACAAATAAACAGTGTTGCAAATGTTACTCACCGAAAGTGATCTACTTGGTTTATAATTATTATTTTATGTCGTATTTTCTTCTTGTTGAGGAAGGCGTGCATATAAGGGACAAACACAAGCAGCTCTTCAAAACGCTCTCTGAATGGGACAATCAGGGCCATTTTATGAGGGCCCCAGGAAGGATCATCAACATGGGACGACTGTCTGTCTATGGGACAAGGTTGTTGAGGGAGATGGCTGTATCCAGCAGTCTGGCTCATGTCTCCTGAACACGTCAGCTGCACCCAGAGAAGGGACCCAAAAACAAACACCATGCAGAGGCCAAACAGCTTCCAGACGGTGCATTTCCTCGACAGAAAACTGAAAGCAGAAATGCATTAGTGTGAAAACTCTAAATAATTGCGCTAAACCTGACATATTATTCATCAGACATTAAATAAACATGCAACAAAGATCGCGGGAAACATTTAAAGTCTGCGATTAAGGTTTTAAGGCCTTGATATAATTTCATCAAAGATAATTTTGTTCTTTATTTAGCAGTAAGAAGCTATTTGAAATGCTTGAACAGAATAGTGTTAGCAAACAAACCACTGTTATATATATATATATATATATATATATATATATATATATATATATATATATATATATATCTTAACCCTTCACCCTTGTGTATTACTCCACCCACATACAGCAACAAGCAGAGCGCACTCTACAGTTTTACAAATATTGCTGCTGTTGGACAACATAATGTACTTCTGAGGCTTTTTTAGTCAAGAACGTTGTTTATAATGCAACTATGCAGTTTATTTATAAGGAAAGTGCTAAGGATAGTTTATTTATCATTTCTGAAAGACAGGGCACCATATACATACATACATACAATGGTTTGTTTGCGAACACTATTAGCTTATCATCCACAAGATGGCGACAGAGACCGCATAGTAAGCCCTTAGAAAAGAAAAACAGTGTAATTGCTAACTACAGCTGGTCAAATCAATATAAAACAGGTAAGTGACATTCTAAGTCAATCTCTCTCTTTTGTATGTTGTAGTGCTGTATTTATACCATATAATTGTAGTGTGTTGAGTGTGAGATGGGACACGCATATTAGGAATGTATGCATTTTGTGTTGGCCACTTTTTGTATAAGCCCAAGTTACTTTTTGGTTGGTCATCTGTTTCTCATGAGTCTCCTGTTTTCTTTACTGCAGACTAGTTCAGTACAAAGAAAGAAAGAAGAAATGGCTGCATGTTTAGCATTTTTTCTTTATCGCAAACACCACAGTAATCTGGTAGTGATTGTGTTGCTTTGAATTTTTCAGGGTTAATTATTGTGATCTCCTGATTGCAACAGAGAAATACTGGGAAATCTCTGTAGACTGATGGCATTTTATGATGTTCAGACTTAAAATATTGAAATGTCAGCAAAATCACCTGTTTTGCCATCACTTTAGATATTATGCGAGGCAATCATTCAAATACTAGCTCTAAAGTGACGTTGGTGAAGTAGCAACAGTTTCTGCTGTTCTGACGTTAGCTGCAGGTGTGAAGGAATGGTGGAAGAAAGTAGTTCCTCATACAAAAGGGTTTTGAGACTCTGTGTTTAATTTTCTTTTTTATATACCTAATTATGCCATCGAACTGTTGTATAAACGCAATATCACACTAGTAGCAGTGTGATGTGGCTGTATATCATCATTGGTGGGACACTGAGGCACTTGGCCTGCAGCCTCGTGTCAGCGCACGCCTCCCACCTGTGTGTGTATATATAAAAAAACAATGGTTTGTTTGCTAACACTATTCTGCTCAAGTATTTCAGATAGCTGATATATATAAAATAATAATAATAAAAATAATATATATATACACATACATACATACATACATACATACATGTATATATATATATATATAAAAAATTAGATATTTTAGAAACATTTATGTAATGATCATACTAATAATAGATAATATATATTTTTCTGTTCTAATTAAATATAACCAAGACTCCCTCTCTATATGATAGATAGATAGATAGATAGATCGATCTCTATTCCCAACATTAGTATTTATTTCTGTCCACTGCCATAAGGCACTACAGGTTCACCTTGGGGAATGGTCTAGCCAACAGCATAATAGCACCTACTGGGGAGTCAGATATAAGTGCTAGTAAAGCAATCCTTTCCTGAACAATTTCATTTGAAATATATCAGGGCCTATTTAGTTAGTTAGGTGGATGCATTTTAGGGCCAGTTACGCTCCAAACACTTTAAAGACCACTCGGCAACAAAACAGGAAAAGAGCAAGCAGTGCTGGGAAACATCACAGCAAAACCTCAAGAGTGAAAGAAGCCAAGGACCAGCAGAAAAATTGATCATTTGAAAAGGACTGTATAAGCAGTGCTTCATTATACATTTCTACACTTGATTATAGATTTGTTTTTGCCCACTAAATTTAATTCACAATTTAATGACATGACTGCAGCTTCAAGACCAACGTATACTTCTGTTTATGCATTTTTTTCTTTTATTGTCTCCTTTTCCTAGCATGTAACACTGGCCTGGATCAGTGTTGATATCCTGTGGAGCAACAAAAAAAACTAAATTCAAAGCATGTGCGAATTGTGCATACAAACACAAAAATAGTGCCGTGTGTGAACATCACACACACATAATGCTTGAATGACAAAATTCACTGATTTTGTGCACCCTCTCATGATGCATGCATAAAACTGAAACATGTTTGGGACAGTTTTAGTGAAAAGGACATTCTCACTCTAGACAGCATTTCAGCATGCTGTCATTCATATTTTTAGTTAGTTTTAACTTAAGAGAAACAGAGTTAACATACATGCATAACTTTATAGGGTCTTTAAAGTTCACATAAGACCTTTCAGAGTTCAGGAGTCTCTGGGTTTAAGCTGTCAGTGCTTCAGTCAATGAACATACGCAAAATACAATCCACAACAGCACGCATTAGTTACATTGTTTTACAAAGGGGTTGTTACTCCTCAAGCAGCTCATGCATCTGTACACAACTGGTCTTCCTCAAATTTCACAATCTCTCAATATAATGCCTTATACTCACTCTCCTGGACGCCGCACCCCTCGACTTTCACTTCTTGAAATTATATTTAAAAACATTAGAATAAAATACAAAATGGACACACACAAACTAATCGAACAAATCTAATAAAGTAAGCTTTTAAAAGTAAGCTTATATTTTATTTACACACCCACATGCAACCATTTACAATTCACCTAATGGAGTGCAAATTCATTATAAAGTGAAGTTCATTAAAACTCAAACAGATTAAAACGAGCACCTTCTTTACCTTCTGTCATCTTTGAAATACAGCACAGGTTTCCTCCGTGAAGAGTACATCATCTTGGTGCCTTTCTGAGCAACACTGTACCACGCTGAAGAAGGCAAGCTGATCCAAATATCCTCACTGATATTCAGCCTCAGTCATCTACCGTTACATGTTAAAGTTCAATTGCTCGTTTATAACAGTGTCTTTTGTCTATTTCCATCATAAACGATCCGCAATTTATCACATCCTTAGCTGACGGCTTGAACGTGTTCTTTCATAGCAGATACAATCACTTTATCAAGCTTAAACACATCATAAACCCGTTTCAGATGTGTTATTTGGGAAGAATTTCGCGTTTAGTTAAGTTACACGTCACTCATAACGGTACGACAAATAACAAGCGAACGGCAAGAGCTGATTTAAGGGAAACGATTCCGCGAGAATGCCCGATTAAACGTGCGTTAAAAGCCCCAAACATAGTATATAGTTTCTGTTTATTTACTGCGACGCGTCATTACCGATAAATGTGTAAAAACTTGACAGAGAACTGTGACAAAAGAAAAAAAATCACACGCTGGCTAAAAGCGTCCGTCTTTGAAACATTCCTCTGGAAACATTGTACGGATTAAAGTTCCTAGGACTCTCTGACCTTACCGGTGTTACACCATATTCTGAGTGCTAAATTGTAACAGTTCTATGTACAAACTAAAAAAAGAAGGAAATGTGGAAGAGAAATCTGAGTTCAGTAACACATTCAGAAATACGACTAAGAAATAGTTGTAATGGCCTGCTCAAATCTTGCCCCTAAGTCGATCAACTTATATAATTCGGTCTAAAAAACAGTTAAAAGGTAATTTTGTAAATATTTGACGGCAACACACGAGTACATTAGCAATGTGTTAGACACTCCAACACTGTAACGTTATCTTTTTTGAAAACGAATGCTACAGTTGTTGCAACCTCTACAAACCTTTCAGACCAGCCGAAACGATTTCACATTTCAAAAGATCTGGTTTAAAGCGCATCGTAACATACTCATGTTCAGCAGATTAAAGATTTTCATAAAAGTTTGAAACACTCGAGTGAAAGTAAATACTAAGTACATTTACATTTTTGGCTGAAAAATTGTAGTCTATATATAATGATAAAGGTATAGTTCACCTTAGAACATTGTCATCATTTACTCACCCTTGACCATGTCGATTATGTCGAACACAAAAGCTCAAATGTTGGAAACCGTTTAGGATCGACCTCTCCATAGGTATGGTTTTCCTGATGTTATTTTAATAGTGACCAGTTTTCTTCAAAATAAAACCAGTAAGTCAAGGTTGAGTAATTAATGACGACAATTTTCATTTTAAGCAAACTATTCCTTTAAAAGCCAACACAATAACTAGTAGATAATCCAGTAAATTAATGTAGCGTACAGTAGTCAACATTTGAAGTGGGTCAAACCCTTTTCATCAAGTTATCCTAAAACAATTGAACACAACCCATTCTTGTCAAACTTTTTTTGATCCATTTTAAATGTTGACTACTAGTACTATTTATCAATGTTTTACTGCAATTACTGTCATCAACCAATTTGGCCAGTGTGTAGTAGATGGACAGTAGCAGTATTTAAACACTATTCTACAACACCAATTCTTCATATTATGAAATAAACAGTATAGTTAATATTGATACAATACACCAACAATTAGGGAAATGACATTAAAATAAGAACTAAGCCAATGTTGAGGGGAGTGGGAAACTTTATTCTGAGTGCAATTATGGGGTAGATTCTTTTAAATTCAAATATTGCTGCTGTGCATCATCTGGCCAGACTGGTTGATATGACAGCAATTGCAGTAAAACATTGATATATAAATGTTGACTACTGTACATTAATTTACTAGATTCTACTAGTTACTTTGTCATAGCTACTTTTAAAGGGATAGTTTGCCCCAAAATTAAACTTGTCGTCATTAGTTACTCAACCTAGACTTACCGGTTTTATTTTGAAGAAAACTGGTCACTAAATACTCAACGGTTTCCAACATTTGAACTTTTGTGTTCGACTTAAAACAGGTTTGAAACAGGTCAGTGGTGAGTAAATGATGACAATGTTTTAAGGCGAACTATGCCTTTATCATTTCCTATAGGATACCACTATACCATTTTCAGCCAAAAATGTAAAAGTACTCAGTATTTACTTTCCCTCAAGTGTATCAAACTTTTATGAGAATCTTTATTCTGCTAAACACAAGTGTTTTGAAGAAAGCTGAAAACCTGTATTATTGACACCTGTAGTAGACATAAATAAATAAATGAAATTCGATGGTTACAGGGTTTAATTTTTTTTTTCAAAATACCTTTGTAAATATTGACTATATATATATATATATATATATATATATATATATATATATATATATATATATATATATATATATATATATATATTACTGCAATTACTGTCATATCATCAACCAATTTGGCCTGTGTGCAGTAGATGGACAGTAGCAGTATTTAAACACTTTCCTACCACACCAGTGCTTCATATTGATTTAATACACCAACAATTAGAGTAATTATTTTAAAATATGAACTGAGCCAACATTGGGGGAGTGGGAAACTTTATTCTGAGTGCAATTATGGGGTAGATTTCTCACCAACATAATTTTCCCTCCCCTGTCCCTACTTAAAAAGATAAACCCATTTCCCTGTGTGGCTGCTTATAAACTAAAAACCCAAAAAAGGTACAGGCAAAGTAATAAAGCAATTCTGAGCAATAATCTGTGTGTAACAAAACACTTAAACAACTATTTTCTTAAGAAATACGCCATTATGACACCAGCTATGATAGATGTAAAAGCAAACACATCGCAAATAGCCTTTCAGATCTTTACAGTGCATTCTGGACAGACCGATGTAGGGGTGAATAAATCTCTGATATCTCAACATCATCCTGAGGAATTGGCGAGAAAAATGTTTAAAAAATATAGACAAATGATAATGTTATGTGCAAATTGGAAATATGGTTTCCACAGGTTAACAGACATATGCAATGGGGATATAGCTTTCAATTAAACATTTCACTTTTTGATAACTACATTTTGCCATTTATTTGGATGTACAACTTTTAAACATGTACAAATGAATTCAGAATCATTAAGGTAAACAAGCTGTAGCTATCAAAAAGGAAGACTTAATACTAATGAGTTACGATTCTTAGAAAAAATGAAAATAAAATGGGGTATAGATGATAAAGCATGTACCAACTGAATAAAGAATAAAAAAAGAAAACACCAAGAAACATTCACTCGGAGAAAAACTTTAAATATCATACTAAATTACTGCATTACCAAACAACAGAAGACATTTACACCTGCCACCAGGATAAACTCAGATTCTTTTGTCTTGAAAATGTTTAAGGGAAAAAAAAAACTAAGGTCATTTGGGAGAAACATCACACTCACAACCCAGTTTATCAACATTATAATCTTCATAGCTCTGAAACAAATGTCAGATATTACTGTAACAAGTAAAGGGGCTATAAAAATGTAAGGCAACCACTATGCGATTTTGCGTTCTGAATCCAGTAAACTACTTGGTTGAGTGCATATCACCTGCGGACAGTTCAGAACAAACTGCACTGCAAAACGGGACAGGAACAACTAGATTCACATTACACAAAAGGAACAGTGTATCTCAATACAGGGGAATTTAGGGTTGGATCTGAACTGAGGGCATGTTGAGTTTTCAGCAGTCTTGACCACACATGAAGCAGGCAATCTTCAAAATAGCGTGTGTACTGTATCAACTGACAATCACAAGTTAAAAACCAATCCAAATACAGTTTTATACTAATTTCTTGGCCTCAAAGAAGCTCTTGAGATGCCTCATTTGCCAAAAACCAATGGCCACCAGGATCAGTGTCTGGACGATGGACCACCACAAAACCCTCTGATTGGTGCTTTCACTGGTCTGTCTGAAGCGTTCTTCGCGATACTGAAATTCAAACAAAACAAACATCATTTTACATCACCATGCTTGTACTGCATGTGTTACGACCACAGTCATCCAGTATTAGCTTCAAAATTACAGTTACTTTAAAATCAATTACATCATTAAATTTGTATTTAAAACACTTTTCTAATTACTTTGCCAGAAACGTAATTCAATGATTCGATAAGTAATTTTAAGAGCCCCTATTATGGGTTTGTGAAAATGACCATTCAATGAGTGTGCAACACAGCTCAAAGTGAATGATAACATCCCGCTGAGGTTTAAATCTGAAAGTGCACCTTGTTTAAAACCATCGATTTTTAAATAAGATTCGACTCAGAGTCGTTTAAATGATTCGTTGCTCGTCTGGACCATTTGCCTGTTCGTATCGATGTCATCACGGAACAACACGGAAGTGCTGGATCAGGTAAAACATGAACGTGCCTTTCCTTTCAAACGAACGTTAGTATAGTGCAGGTGTGTGTGTGTGGGACTAATCATGACTGAAGATGAGTGAACATTAATGAGTGAATGCAACAAGGGATTTGTCAGCCATATGTTAAAGGAAGGACCAGAAAAAAACTATTGATGCATCATATGGTAGTTGTTGAGATAATTAGATAAAAATAAATGCATATTTTAAGACAATGAAAGTGTTTTTGACCTTGCATGCATATCAGCCTGTTGTTGGAGACCAAAACCAAAATATGACCTTTAATGCTTAATAAGGGCTTTTTAATTACTTGACTTAATACTACAGTACTTAAAACCATATAAATCTCAACCCACAGTAAGCAGAAATTAAACTCTTAATTATTTACATTGAAATCAATCAGGGCTGTTTACCTTTATTTAAAAAGAAGGAATTCAAAACAAAATGTTTCAATGTATTGACACCAGATTTCATTTATACCATATATTTTCATAAAGGTGTTTAATTCGTTCATTTCTTAATTATGTACAATTGCGAGACACATTTTACCTTCTTTATTTAAAAACAAAATCAATATTCTGCTAAACTTTGTATAACCAAAAAATATATAATTACTTTTCTCTGAATTGATTATGAAAATATGTGCGGTTTCTAAATGCAAGAACATTATATAAATTGTTGGGCACGTTCCTTTAAAAAAGTAATTAGTTACTTCTTACAAATAGTAATGGAGTTAGTAACTGAGTTACATTATTATAAAAGTAACTAAGTACCAGGGAAAGTAACTATTGTGTTACTTTACAAAACAATTCTAATGTCAAATGACTATAAAATAAAAAACTAACAAAACTAACATTTTTAATGTTGTTGTGGGACATTGTGAGAGAAATGGCAGCATGTCCTCAACTTTATATCTAGATATAAACTCTCAGTAGTGATTGGACTCTCAGTAGTGATTATTAAACCACACTGAACTGAGCTAAACTGAACTGAACTTAAACACTACAAACTGAACTACACTGTTCCTATTTACTATGACCTTTTATGTGAAGCTGCTTTGACACAATCTACATTGTATAAGCGCTATACAAATAAAGGTGAATTGAATTGAATATTATTTTGTTTAATTCTGTCTGAGTAATAAGTGTTTGTAGTGAAAAAAAATTAATACATTTTATTTGATTTGATGTCATGGCTTCATTTCCTTTTTTAGTAGCAGAGCTTACGTTACTACCTGCATAGCCCCTAATTTTGGGGCAGCATATTTCCAGTTTGGAACTTGTTGGATTTAACATCGTTCTAACTTCTGGTCGTTGGTGAGTGCGACTGACTGTGCATGTGTGAACACTCGCACTAACTACTCTGCCTCTGATTGGCAATCAATGGAAATGTACTCTAAGCCAATCATCACGTTATCAGTTACACCACATTCACAGACACACCAATCATCATTACTGGTTGGTTCTGTGTCCCGCTCCAGCCCTGAACACACACACCGCAGAGAAAGAGAAGTCCTATGGCTGAGAGAAACGCTGTCCACATTAAATCCACTTCAGTGATCTCAATTATAGTAACACGCATTTTATGGTGTCAGTAACAGTAACGGCACTGTAACAGGTAAACAATAATTAATTTAATTACTGAAAAAAGTATTTCGTTAGTATATAGTTCAGTTAGTAACTCAGTTAGTAACTAATTACATCCAGCACTGCATTCTACCATCTGCTTCATTTTGAGGAATGGCTTGTTTCGATGTAGCGTTTAAAACAATCAGTTCTGAATAAGCCAGATCTCATGCCTCACTCCTCCAGGACACTTACCCTCTGATAGTTCTGCTCTTTCTGGATCTGATCCACCTGCTCCATCAGCTGTCGCACCCTCAGCTGCAGCTCTGTCAGCTTATCCTTGGCAGCGATTTCTGCATAGTTGTTTGTGTGTTCGCCAACTTGGATGTCCAAGTGAACACGCTGTATTAAAAAGTCAGAAGAAAAAGGCAGTGTAAATAAAAGCATTTAGCATTGATCCGAAAGTTCACTTGTTTTTGGCATTCACTAATTCAATATTCAATGCAAACCCCAATATATACCACATGCGCACATATGGAGTTTTCTGCAATTTTAAAGTAAACTAATTTTACCAAATGATTTTTCAGTAGAATTACTGTAAAATGACAACCTGGTTAACAGTAAGTCTCCCAATTTATTTATATATATATATGGTGAATAACCATAAATGGACTATTCTAGAATTCCCTGCATGACACTTCAGGGTTTTTACTTTTCATTGACATTACTATGGAAATTTTAAGTTGTTGTTTTTTTTCTCATGAGGTATGTACATTACAGTTTTATTTAGCTTCTAATGTTTATTAAGCATGCTTATTCCATTATTTTTTATGTATGTTACTGTGATGGCGTTTCGTAGTTGTGTTTTATAACACCAACCGAGCACCTTCTATATATTAAAATGTTTCTCTGCTTGTGGGATAAGTTGTTTAATGTGAGCATTGATTTATATGACTTTCTCATCACTATATGATTATGGTTGTGTTTTTGTCTGTGTAACTTAAGTATAATGTGCAGATATTAATACTTTAAAACATTAGTGTATTAACAATTTGTACTAACATTTGTTTTTTGTGAATTTTCTGTATGTTTTTGATGCTACTGGATCTTTTGAGATCAATAAAGTATCTAACCAACTACAAATGAATGAAATACAATAGTTTACCATAAAAATTAGACATTTATTTAACATTTGTACCCAATTTTCAACAGTAAAAAAAACTGGCAACCCTGTCGTTTTATTAATGTACATTTTACTGTACGCTTTTCATTTCCAAATGTTGTGTAACAAATCTACACACATAAAATGTATTACAACTGATTTTTTTCTATTTTTTTTGCCATCTTTAGAATTTTTTATTCTTGTTCAATCATAGTTTTTTCCTTTTCAGACTATAAAAACAATGACCCAGTTCAGTGTTGACTAGTAATGCACAAACAATTCAAAGCATGCGTGCGTGATGTTCCTACAATGTTTTCACAGGTTTAAAGGCCAAGCAATGTTGGTAAACTTGGTACAATGAGCTTTTTCGTTTTACTGACAATCTGCACACGCATGAAAGCTGAAATACATTTTGGCCTTTAGCTGATGATCATGTATGGACAGTATTTTCAGTTTTATCTAAACTAAACTAAAGTTTTTCAATAAAGATGTGCATTTTTCAATTTAAAAAAGCTAAAAACAATTAGAGGTTGACATTATGCCTGAAGATGATTAAATGAAGGACTATTTTTTTCTAATCCTAAGCAGCAATTCACATGGGGTGCCTTAATGCAAATGAAAATACAATGCTATGCAAATACTTTGAGGTTTTCAACTGCAAGCATTCACCGATCATACACATATAAACCTAAACAGACTTTAAGCTTAACACAAAGCAAGCTCAGAACAGGAGAATATTTTACAGGAGCATTTTTTAGTCTTACAGTCTTTAGTAAAAGCACATTTACTGAGAAATATGCATTGTTGTTCATCTCCTTATTTTATAGGGCCATTAAATAATTCAAAACAAAAGTACTCCACTAAGTTTTAATTTGGCAATAAAGTCAGTGTGAATAAGCCAATAATAAAATCCAAAACAGAGCTAGTGGAATAAGTGCTGCTTTAAGGAGACCAGAAGTGGTAAAGAAAACTTACAAGCATTCCACCAGCAAACAGAGCAAATTTGGAGGAATTTGAGTGCAGGCAGATTTGATGCTCTCCAGGGGTGTGGGAGGTGAAGATAAACCTGCCCTCAGACCCATACTGGCGGGACAGGATCACCTGAAAGACAAAAAAAGGGCAAATGAGAAGATAAAATGCAATCACAGATGGAGTTTTATAACTCTCGGGACATCTGTTCAAACAGACCTTCTCATCAGGATCTTTTACTTCCACAAACATCCCAAGTCCTTGAGTTGCAGGCAAATACTCTTCTTTCTGCTTGTCATAGAGTTGTGTACGGTAATTACCTGGTTGAAACAGAATTAGACACTTGAAGAAGGGGAAAAGATCAAGATCATTATGTACTGGTCAAATAGGTACAATTAAGGAAATGAATCAAACACAGGAAGTCACTATCTTAGACAGGGGCGAGCTGCAGCATGCAGATACCAAACAGATATTGGCATTGAGGATATATCAAGATCAAATTCTCAGAACTAACCACTACATCTAACTTTACTCCAATGTCAGTAGAATAAATGTAGAATAAATGACTACTGCCTTAATTTAAAACAACATTGTTAAACAAAATGAGCCAAGCTAATAATGTTGCTTCCTTAGCCCAGTCAGTTTGTGGATATCCATTTAAAATGTTAATTCATAGTTATGGTAAAAAATCCAGCTCAATAGTAACTTTATGTTTTGTTGAATAAGCTGACGTCAAGCTGGTTGCCAGCGAATGAACTCTACCTGACAAACCTGCTAGTTAGCACTAGGCTAAGCATTAACGTGCACTGCAAACTTAACTTATTCTGCTTCTCCTACTCACCTATTATCATAGTTTCGTCGGGTATTTCTTCTATGAAGCATTTCTTTTCAGTCTCTCCGATATGGAAGTACAAGGCAGACACCAAACTGTTGTAAATGTTTAACAACACCAGCAAATAAAGTGTAAACTGCATTCTGATTGCCACCATCTTGACACTGCCGGTGAAAAGCGCACGGCGCCTGCGCAGAGTCCTATGCCACGTAACCCATCGTCGGCCATCGTCCAATCACAAGCGGAAAGCGCAGCACTAAGATCGTGCATGGGCATTGTAGTTTAATTCAGTGGTGAATTTTTGGTTCTTTGAAAAATATTTTTTTGTTACTCCAGCAGATGGCGACAAATGTCTGTTAAACTCATTTAATGGGACCATAGTCGTTAAAACATTAATGAATAAATAATGAATCTTACATTAAAGTCTCACATATAATCCACCAATATCATTTCAGCAGTCTTAAAAGCCGAATTGAAATGAAAGAATCAGAAGATTTTTAGGTCTATCATTTGGAAACAGCATACCGACACGCATATGATTTTGCTTTGTGTAAAGTATATTTCTTAAATATATATACATTTTGAATTAATTCTCAATTTTATTAAATTATTTCTTAAATGTATTAATTATTTTATTATCCATCTACACCAGGTGTGGACAAACATTTTCTTATGAAGGGCCAATCACCAAACGTAATTTAGGGTAGTGGGTCGAAGCAAAATATACCAAACTGTATTACATTTAATTTGCCTTGGTAATTTCCTAATTTTTGTATATTTAAAAGTAGAAAATAACTTCAATCGTATTAATAATTATATATTATTATACATTTTATAGTGTATTTCTTACAATAATACCATACACAATCCCACTTAAAACACAATAGAGTTCAATGCTCTTCAATGCTGAATACAGTAGTCTAGCTGCACCTAGGTTTGCGCTGATGTGCTCGCTGATGTCTTGGGCATTGTCCTCCATCCGTCTAGTGACAGGATTTACGTTTTTCAAAAATTGAATTAATTCACAACATTTAATTGAAACATTTCATTTTAGTTTACTTTTTTGTAGCAAACAAACAAAAGGTTGTTAAATTAGAAATTCGCCTCAACCTTTCACATCATTGTCCCTCTTTTCTCAGATAACGGGCCAAATCAAAGGTCACTATGGGCCAACTTTGGTGTGTGGGCCCTAGCTTGGGCATCTCTGACCTACACCTTCATATTCCATAATCACTTATCAGTGATGGCAACTAATTTCTAAAAACAGATGTTAAAGTAACTGAAAAATAAATATTGAGTTACTTTTCGATTCGTTTTAACATCAATAAAACGTCAAAAATTCTTCCTTAAACTTGTGACTTTTGATTTCACATATAAAACTATGTGTAAATCAAGGGCGTAGATTTTGATATGGGTGGGGACCTAATTTGCAACCTTCCCCCCAATCCCCAATTACAATTTAGATGAAACTTCACAATTAAATTGTAAAGTTAAAGGAAGGTCTGACAAAAAGATAGTTTAAAAAGTCTAACGTTTAATAATAATTAAATCAAATACAATTAGTAATAAAACAACATTAAATCAAGCATGTCTTATGGTTCAAAAGTGTATTTACATGATTTTACTTTGACAAGGAATGAATGCAGTCTTCTGGAAAGGGGGAAGCATATGACAAACATTTTATCTCGATTGTTGTTTTTTCATAATCATTGTGGAGGCCAAAATCTAAACAAATATTTTATTAATTGCACATCCATGGTCACTATTATGGTGGACTTTTAGCGAACTTGACTTCAAGTGACTGACACTTTTCTTTGAAATGTAGCTGCTTATGTCCGTGTCTGACCTGAGTCTTATCGAAAATTTCAACAAAGTATTATCTTATTTTGGGGGCGATTAAATTATTGGTGGGGACATTTATTAATCTGTGGATATTGGTGTGGACAAGTCCTCTCCGTCCATGTTATTTCTACACCCTTGGTGTGATTAAAAACATCATGCAACAACCAAGAATATTCCAGTGACATATTTGTAATACTTCAGTGTTTACGCTTAATTATATTTATCTTTGGTCTATTATGGTGAACTGGGTGTTCAACTAAGTGTTAAAATGACTATACTGTTAGAATAAATTCAAGTGTGTGTGTGGTGAACTAAAACAGAAAAAGAAAAGCAAATTAGTGAACAAGTCCACTATTCGAACTGCTTTATTTTCTCACCAAAAGCGTCATTTTACAGTCACTGCCCGTTTGCTCATGTAAGCTTTCAAAACAACTGTAAATCAGTGCATTGCTTTTACTTTGTATGGAGCCGGAAAAAATGCGAACAAAAAAAAAAACAAAACAAGGCAGTAATCTTATTATCTTGCAGTAATAAAAACAGTTAGCTTCTTTTTTGGTTCAATGTTGTTAAACTCTCATGGTTAAAACAGGCTCAAAGGTTACACTGCAGAGAGAAAGGACCAGGGCAGTTACTTTAGAAAAGAAGCTAAAATATTTACATTGATTTAATCAGCTTGAGTGGACCCTTTCATCAGTTTCTTGTGAAGTCCATTAAAATCCTCTTAAGTCAATTCATGCAAGCTGAAAACGATCACTCCAGAAACCATAGATAAAAGATAATGAAAAAAATAAAATCAACAAGAACTGAAATGGAGCCATGATTTGAACCAAGTCAGATATATAAAGGGTACAAAAATAAAGATGTGGAATTTGCCATTACACAGACCCAAATTAGACAAACTAACATTTAAAAAACTAAATTCTTCAAAGCCCCCAATCCTACCTTTAGACTCAAACCAGCTTTCCTTCCACTCGAGCACTTCAATAATATCAACATTTTTACAGCTGTTCAAAATTCACATTAATGCAGTTTTCACCTACAAACTCCAGAGTTCTTTGAAATCCCGTGGTTTAGTAAAACCTCTTGTTCCTCTCCTGGCGCTTCTGAAAGACCACGGCGCCAACCACTGCACAAACCACAATTCCCAACAGGGCACAAAGAAGGAGTAGAAAGACCTTCCAGCCGGTGAGAGGTGAGCTTCGAAAATTTCCAGTTGGATCATCAATGTTATCTATTTTGTAAGAGAAATGACATGATAAAGCGTCGACACAAATCTGCCAATGACCTGAATATGTCAGCCATGTTACCTTTTGGCGACTTGAGGAGACTGACGCTGGGCTCGATCTTAGTCCAATCCTGATTGTCCTCCTCAAGACTGTGTTCAACCATCAGCTGGTACATCTTCATGGAGATGATGTCATGATTATCTGCTCAGAAGAAATCGGGCCGGTGAGGTTTGCTTAAAGACACCGGGACCACTGTGGACCTCTAAAACATGAACTGAATGTAACACTTACCGGACAGATCCCCTGTGGCTGCAGACGCACCAAAATAGTATCCAGTAGGAAGGCGAACGCCACCGATATCAACACACTCTTTCCAGTCATTGCGATCATCCACATCCACCATTATCTGTAAACCATAATAACAACAACATGATCATGAGGAAGAACATGATGTGCTGCTGCAGCTTGTTTAGAAATCTGGTTTGACACATTTTGAAAGGAGCCATTGCTTATTGAATAAGCCAGTTTAAAGCAGGCAAGGCTAAATTTGCCCTGATATACTTTATAATAGAGTATATGCAGAAGGACTTTTAATTTTGCAGTAACCAGGGTCAAGCACTTGCGGTGAACGGTGTGCAGCTACAAAATCTGCACGTTTAAGGTCTGTTTTTTTAAAAAATCAACAATCTCCACTGCCTGATTGATATACAATATAAAGTGGGTCTCAGGTTGTAAAAGAATTACTGCATTAAATTACATTTTTCACGTCATGTCTTTAAAAGATGAACATTTATTGTACTCCAGTATATTCAATAGAGTTTCTGCCTTAGCCTGCTGATCCTGACAGGCGCATACATGAGAACAGCTTTTCATCTCAGTTTACGCTTTAAGAACTAAATGAATGCTGAAGTTTGTTTAACTGATTGTATTTTAATTACATTACAATATCAATGCAGAAAGAAAGCGTATAAAAAAAAATTTAAAAAAAGTCACATTGACCGTTCACCGGAGGTTTATCTGTATGGGAAGAAACACTAACTGTGCATATACCCTGTCGCAAACAAATATGAGTACAATTGCTGAGCTCTTACCGTGAGTCTGCCTTTGGAGTATCTAACAGCAAGATATGTGTCATGTTCTTTGTTTCTGACTTCAACGGAGCAACCTCCTAATTCAGTAGAGCGGCCATCTTTCCCGTGCTCATACGGCAGGGATCCATTATTCACCATCGCAGAAATGTAGGGAAAGGAGCGCTAGAGGACAAATAACATTCATCAAAATGAATGCATTGATTCTTGCCTGTATCGTTGGCGTAAAATACACTATGACTTACCAAACTAGTACTTTGTATTTTTATTAAGCCGTCTCTAATTCAGTGTGTGCAAAACAAAATCATCTAAATTCATAAAAAGCCACAGTCGAATAATAAAATCAGATTTATTTTTACAAAACTCTTAAAAAAAAAAAAAAAAAAGTATGAATGGTGAGAGAAAGGAAATGACATGGATCATGTGATGAAGGCAAAACAGTTGAAATTATTTCAACTAATCAACATTGCATGTGAGTGAAGGGATACTCCAAATGTAAGATATCCAAATGCAAATACCAGAAACTTTGTTACATTCAAACTATCCCTTTTATTTCAGTTTCCAGGTGAAGAAGGTGAAGAGTCGATGACCAGAAGCAGACCAAATATGCCAGACATCCAGTATTCGTATACCCAAACAAATTTGCTCATTTAGATATACGTGACCCTAGACCACAAAGCCAGTCATAAGGATCCATTTTTGGGAATCGAGATTTATCCATCATCTGAAATCTAAATAAATAAGCTTTCTATTGTATGATTTCTTATGATAGGACAATATTTGGCAGAGATACAAATATATAAATATTAGCAGTTTTAAAAAAATCTAAATACTGAGAAAATTGCCTTCAAAGTTGTTCAAACTAAGTTTTTAGGAATGCATATTACTAATAAGATTATACTATATAAAAAAAGTCTTTATATATTTACAGTAGGAAATTTACTAAATATTTTTTCTTAATATTCTAATGATTTTTTCCTCCAAATATACCTAAATATTTATATTCAAATAGATGAAGTGATCCAGGGTAACATTTGAATGGCCTTTCAAGTCAGTTTCTGATCATGAAAAGCAAAGCTTTCATTCAGACGATGGTACAAAAACACAAACATTTCACATCTCTCAACTCACATCCGGAGCCTCATCGTTAGGGTATGTGTCTATAAAAATGGCCAACCCATGGAATTTGGCACTACTGCCAAACACGGTGCCTGTAGAGAAAAAAGGACCCATGAGTATGGCACACTTACATCCATTCCTTGGAGATCATTACGGAAGGTATCCACAAAAATAGCCAGGCCTACAAAATGGTCTTGGTTTCCAAAGACTGGGCCTAAATGAAAGTATGACACAATCAACAGCAGGAAAGAAAGAGCAGACTTGCAAATGGAACACACACACATGTAAACAGACTACACAAACATATAAGGGGCTTTCGCATTGCGTAGTTATTTAGCTTATTACAGTTATAGTGCAGTTATGGGTATTAACTGCCAGGCCAAGTTCCCAGAGAACTAAAGTTATCCTAGGCAATTTTCCTGGTTGCATTCATACAATCATATGCTCTCCGTTGAGTCCACGCAGTAGATTAGCTTTCGTACAAGATGCATACCTTAACGAAACGCCTTTCAAAAAAACGAACTACACATTGTGACAACGCATAGTGCAAGACCTGCTATTTGTCTGCTTGGTAGCTGTGATGATGCTGAGAGCCTCAGAGTCAGTCCAAGCAAGTCTCGAAGCCCTCAGAGGTGCTCTAGATCAACCATGTTCCTGGACCACCAACACTGCATGTTTTGGATGTCTCCTTTGTGTCACACCCATCACAGGTCTTTCAGTCTCTGCTAATGAGCTGATGATCTGAATCAGGTTTGTTTGGTCAAGACAAGTAAAAAGTGCAGAGCTGGTGGTCCAGAGAGTGGGTCACGAGACTCCACACGCAATAGGAAAAATAATTGAAAAAATAAAACAAAAAATTAGATGGATTATAGGTTCTGAATGTTGATTTTGATTATTTTCTGATTAATCGTCCAGTCCTACTTGATGCTGAAATATAAATTGGGCTGAAGCAGTGTAATTGCCAGAGTCAATGAGGGTGCTATGGGGTACAGCAATCACTCAACACAGAAGTATGAATCAGAATTTAAACTACCCTTCAAAATAATTTATACCAATATTTTGTATCACTATGTGATGTTATCAACCATACACACGTCTCTGTAGTTTCTATTGTGCTGAATTAGACCTTGCTTTGATGTAGCTAATTTAGTCAAAGCCTTTTTAAGGCAAGTCATTTCACTCAGTGGCCATTTTTGAAACACCTCTAGGGCAGTATGCTCAGGCTGTCTGAATGGGGAAACATCAAATTCTCCAAAATTGCTTGCCAAGCTTACTATTAAATTTTTATATTAGGAATCAACAATAAAATTAAACGACAACTGTCTCTTTAGTTTAATTTCTAATCATTTGAATCACACAAAAACTACAGGAATTTATGTTTGGTTCAAACCCCTCCCCCGGAGACTCATCAGTCTATAGCGATCGCTGATTGGCTCCTGTACTAGAAGGCGGGGCTTCGTGACTGTTACACTCTTGCCCATTCAAAACTATACGAGTGACACGTCTTGTGTATTCTATAGTTTTTGATTTAGTTCCCCCAAATGCCATTCCTAGAGCTAAAAAAAAAATTCACTCCCAGTCCCTTTAATACAAACATGACAAAAAAGTAGTTGTCACCACCAATAGTTCTAGGAACTATGAAATAGTTCCTCAAGTGCGAAAGACCCAATAAACAGCGTTTTAACTCACTACATTGAAATTCATGAAGTGCACAATGGAAATGGTGACAGAAAGAGAATGGGATGTGAACCTTCATTGGTTTCCTTCAGTGTCACGGCTTTTAAACATACCAGGATGTAGTCTCTCCTTTGTGTACCACATGGCAAAGCCGTCCCCATGGAGATTCTTCTTTCCTGATCCATGAATTTTAAACTGCACATGCATCTCCCAGTCCTTCAAATAGCATGGCTACAGAGGGAGAAATTAAATAATTAACTCTTATAAGAGTTTCTGCAGGTTTCACCAAACCAAATTGAAGACATCTTTAAGACCATCAAGTACTAAGTTTTAGACGTATATAGGGCTTAATGCTAAGGATTTTTTTAATGGCACAGCTGAATTTTTTTACTTGCCCCATCAAAAAATGAATTCTAATTAGTTTTTTCTAAGCCACATATTTAAAACAACGTGTCAAAACAAGCAGACCCTAGTTGTATACATAATAAAACTCTTTAAAGATAAAAACTTAAACTAAATGTATGCACAACAAACTGTTATAGTATTAATTATAAATAGAGCTTTGCTAAAAGTTTTATTGATTGGATATGTGTTGAATCGATTGGGTAGCTTTACATAAAATAATAATAGTTTTTGATATTTAGATTTTAAAATGCATGTACATTTATATTTATTTATTATTGATTTATTGCCACATCCGCAACTTTTTTCATGGCTATTTCATGGCAAAATTTATATACATAAAAATATTACATGTTAAAAACAAATTCGTATTACAATAAAAAGTTACTTAGACAGATATATAGGATAAAATTCACACAAAAATATATTCAAAGTTAACTATGATTTCTCAGTTCAATTTTTGATTATTAATTTAAGATTCTTCACGGTGGTACCTTTTTAAAAATGTCCATCAAAGTACTCTCCTTACAAAAATTTTGTCTAATGGAATCCAAACTCCCACATTCCAACAAATTATGTTTCATGGTAAGAGCAGCTTGGCAGTAATTATATTTAGGTGGTGCTTCGTTATTCAGTAAATAGATACGAGTCAACCTAGAATGTACAATTCGACATCTAGTAGACAGTTTGTTCATGCATGGTCTCAAACTTATAATTTGCAAAGCGTCTTTCATTTATTTTCGGGTTATTTTCATGTAATTTATTATTTATCCAGCTGACCCCATGTACATTTATACAGCTAGTATTTGCATTATATTATCTTCGTATCAAATGACGAAAAAACTAGGTCAGTGCTTATGCGAGCGGTTGCTAATGAAGTGTCTATGGGCGGGACAGTAAACTTGATATTGTTCTCTCTTCTGATTGCCGTTATTAGTCATGAAAACACTGTCCTGGAGTTTTTCACTTGTTATTTGAGCAAATCAGAAGACAAAAATAATTATTTGTGGTACTCTCCCATGAGTTCAGACCGCATGATTTTCAAAGTAGTTGTGTCACAGATGTTTTCACACTGCATGACTATCTAGGCTGGCGTTCTGTCTGTGCTGTTTACACTGTAGGATGGATTAGCGACAGAGAGTTTCACACTGCAAGACATTACAGAAGAATCGACGACAACTTTGTCTCAGTCCACAAACTACGCTTCACAACCAGACACACGTGAGAAGTGACATGGGAACAACGCGAGGTCACATAGTATATCTTTTGTTATTAACTACATAATGAGAAAGAAGCCTTTAGCGGGGAGGAAAATGTACTTGTTTTGCTCACCTAGCTTTAAAGGGAATCAGCAATTTCTCCTCAACTATTTTATTTTTCGATCCAGTTGTGGTATTGCTCAGATGGCACGTCAAACAGACATGGCTCCTGCCGAATTTTACACTAGTTCTTCCTCCACTTCTTGGATCCAAATAGATAGAAAAAAAGGGTTTTTAACTTCTCCCCCAACCTCCCGCTGGCCTACAGATACCCATCCTATTGAATGTTGCTCTCTCATTGGCTGTAGATAATCGCAGATGTTATTTTCAATCAGAACACATTTCACAGGGAATGATTTTGAATCGCCGACAGCTCCAGATATTTAGCATGCCAAATACCTCACAGATAGCGCCTTTGATAGTTCACACTGTGTGATTGTTATTCACGTGAACAAGCACCAATTTGCCTGTGATTTCAGGCATTTGTCGGCAATTTCTCAAAACCTGTTAGTGAGTCAAAAATCGGGGCTAAAATCATGCGGTCTAAACTCGGCTTAAGTTTACCGATCTATCACGACTTCTGCTGATGAGAAACCCAGAATTGTGAAAAGGGTCTATTTCTCTACAATTTAACATCACTGTTTTAAAAAACAGATGGGTTAAACAATGACATATACAATCTAACAAACTCAGAGCCCACAGCGGGTCTGTCTCTACAATTTCTTCGAGCAGCTATTGTTCAAAAAATCTTCCTATTGTAAAAAGAACGGAGCTTTTACTTCTGTTGGTCATGCAAAAATCATTCTTCAGTTTCAAAAAGGACTTCTATGTGATCTGTGATTTAAATAGACAATGGATACTTTTGTCCTTCACCCGAAAATTAGCTAAAGAGATCATACTTCTTTTTTTTGCTGTAGATTTTTAGTTCCAGCAGGCCGTTTACTCACCACTGTATTCCAGATGGAGCCTTGTTTGCTCCTCTCATCTGGAGTAAGGCGCACATACTGGCTGGTTACTAAAGTACTTCCCCAAAAGTCCCACTGACTTGAAGGACTCGACCCAACACCTGATTAAAAGATAAACATGAACAATCACATACTTTATACACTAACTGATCTTACTACTGTCAAAAATATATAATAAAAAATATTACATATTTATTTATACAAGTCTTTGACATCATTTGGTGAATATGGAGCCGTTTTGAGAAAAGCAGTGATGTTTTACAACACGTCCAAGCATTTTTATCTAAAAATTCATTTATTTGTCTTACAAATGACACAAACGAAACACGATCAAAAAATTTTCCCTGCTACTCCAGCCGGTTGATCCCCCATCACCGGTGTGCCCTTACGTAAGCAGGTGAACTGACCTGAAATGAAGGTGGAGCTAATCTATATCACCAAACCACTCGATCCGTGACAGAATAACACAGCATAAAATTATTAACCTTAATTACTCAATAACCATACAACAAATGAAGTATAAAATTATATAAATATCACAAATGGCTCCAAAAATTTCTTACAAGTATAATAAAAACATCAAATAAAAAATGTAGCTGATTCAACTTTATATGTAATTTTACAGTCAAGTCAAATTTGACAGAAACTTTAAGAAATACTGTCAAGTGGTTTATATTACATGAAACAATTTTAACAGCATTTTTGTTTTCAGTGATGTACATCATTAATCAGGGTTTCTGCAGGTTCCACCAAGTTAAATTTAAGACATTTTTAAAACCATTATGAATGAAATTTTAGACTTGTACAGGGCTAAAAACTAAGAATATTCCAGTTAAAAAAGACTTTCACTTACACTATCAAAAATGATTAAAAAAAATTAATACATTTAATAATACAATAATAATACTTTGAGTATATTTGATAATTAATTTTAAAAAATTCAAGCATTCACAAACCCTATAACCCTTAACAAGAACAGAACAAAGCATAGCTGTCAATAACTTCAGTCTACAATAAAAATAATTCAATAATAAAAATATATAGTTCTGGTCAGCATCATCAGCAGTAAATAAATGGAGAACCTTTAAGCAAATGTTACTGTAAGGAAAGTAATTAAATGCTATTTTTAAATAAAAAGTTAAAAGTTTCATTGAGATGGATTGTTGGTGATTGTATGGGTGTAAGATTGGGTAGGTGTGGCCAGATTGGGTAGCGATGTATGAACAAAGGAAAATTAAGACCTGTTAAAAAAATATTTAAGACCTAAACACTATATTTTATTAGATTTAAGGCTTTTTAAGACCCTGCAGGAAAAAAATATTAACCCTGTTAACTTTATTTAATTAATGTTTTTGGTATTATTTTACTGTTTTGTGTTACTATTTGTAGTGCTGACCATAACTGCATCTGAAATCACATATTCTCTCAAGGAGGTGTTTGCTATAAATGAATAATTACTTCACAGTTAGGGCTGGGCGATTTGGTCTAAAATCTAAATCTTGATTAATTAATAATTCTAACTCGATTACGATTTATGAACGATTATTTATTTAATTTTTTTTTGCCCTCATAGTTCACTGACATGTTTTATATGCAGTCTAAACAAATCTCTGGCGCAGAATGAGTCCATCGCCCTACTTGGCCAGAGATCAGATGTGTCTGCAAAGTGGCAGCAGAAGTAGAAATTAGCCTTTTAACAGAGCAGGGTCACGTTACATGTAGGGAAAGTAACTGAAAAAAAATCGTCCTGGAAAAATTACTTCGATTATAGGTTCTGAATGTCGATTTCTATTACTTTTTGATTAATCGCCCAGCTCTATTCACAATAACCAAAAGTAAATTCTATATAGTGTTGATATTTGTAATTTAACTAATTCAGATGTGCTGTATTCACCATGTGGTCATTTAAGCCTAAATTGATAAAATATTATCAATACTGGGATAATATTTTATTAATTTGGAGCATTTTTTGAAATGAAATGGAATCTTATTTTTATTACAGTGAAACTGGAAATGCACAAAGATTCTGAATGAACGTGAGTTACTTTGTATTTGTGACACAGATCATGTGACTTGCATGAATGGTCACGTTTTTGTTTTAAACTATAGCATTAGATCCTCTTTGGTTTATTTTTGTTTTCGACAGGTTTTAAACAAACCTGTCGAAAACGTGTACTTAATTATATAATTCACAAAGGACTTCCACTTCTGATTAGATATTTAGACCCCAATGTATAGAACTCGTCAAACATTAATTAAAATCTAATCAACTTCTTCAGTTAAGTAGTTTATTAGAAATTTGCATGATTTGACAGATTCTTTTACAACAACCCGCACCTTAAAATGCAAACTGCCCTCACCTGTTCAAATAATGGTGCTGCTAACGTTGTTTGCACTGGAGTTGTATTACTTAATGTAGCCTGCTTGTACTCCTGGTTGAGCTTACAAGTTCCCAATAAAATACATTGTCATGACATTAGAAAAGAACTTAGCCGACATCACACTCTGCTTAGTGAACAAAACTACTTAAAACAGTTTAGAGAACGAGTTGACAGCACAAAAGTACAGTATTATTATCATTCTACTACTAGCAGGAGGCTACAGCAGCTACTCACCCTGATATGGCTTAATGAGCGAGTGCTCCCGCTTTAAGTGCTCCGCATTCCCGTCCGTTATATCTGAATATACGGAAGAAAAGTGGAGTAGCCATAAAAGTAAGAGTATTCTGTGACACACCGGCATTTTACAAGAAACACTTGGTTGAGGGTGAAGCCATAGAGCAGGGCTTCTTTCTCGTGTCGTTTTTAACGTCTTCCTTCCTCCGTGCCTTCACTTCCTGCGCAGAAAAGACGCGGGCTGTGTTTCAAAATTGAGTGAGCAGCCTAACTAGACAGCATATTTAGACACCATAGATATGAGCATTTTTACTGTAAAAGCTTAGTCACGGTGGTGGACTTATGTGGATTTATGGCAAAACATCAGCCGAAGTTCTCTCGTCGATTTTTAATAATAATTTTTCATAAACATTATTTGAAAAATTAGTAAAATGACACTTTTAAGTGGTAAAACTGAATAAGCATCCTTGTTAACATGAAATGTGACACAAATAGTTTTTGTACCGTGTTTATTTTATGGTATTTGGTGGTGTTATTTTAGTAGCACTCAGATAGTATTGTAGTTTAAAACTTATTGTTATGGTTTTAAATAAACTTTTTAAATGATTTAATACTTTTGATTATATAATTGTTTTTATACTACTATTTAGTGTTAACTATTAATAACCCATGTATTAAATCGTTCATCCATTAATTTTCCTTCAGCTTAGTCCCTTTATTCATGAAGGGAATAAACCGCCAACTTATCCAGCATGTTTTACACAACGGATGCCCTTCCAGCTGCAACCCAGTACTAGGAAACATCCATACACACTCATTCACACACATACACTATTGCCAATTTACTCTAATGAATTCACCTATAGTGCATGTCTTTGGACTGTGGGGGAAACCAGAGCACCTGGAGGAAACCCACTCAAACATGCAAACTTCTCACAAAAAAACCAATTGACCCAGCCGGGACTCGAATCTGCGACCTTTTTGCTGTGAGGCAACGGTGCTAATCACTGAGCTACCATGTCACCCTGCATAAAATTATTAATAAATAATTAGATGCATTAACCCTTCTGACGTTGAACATAAAAAAAGTCATTAAAAAATAATGACATTAATTACAAAGCACAAAACTGAAAACTACTGAAAAGTAGTTTTATTTTGAAAACAAACTTTCCAGCCAAGGCACCTATTATAACAATATTTCATATACATGCATGTTTCAACATCAGATCAGTGCTTGCTCAAGGATCTTGTCCTTATCCTGGCAAATGTCACATAATTCAAATATACAATCAAAGAGGAAACTAAACAAAATGTATGCCATATTTATAACAAACATTAAAAATGCGCAGCATCCTTCTTGCAAATACACACAGCATTAATAAGTTATCAGTAGGCAGAAATGCCGCAGGGAAGAGTTTTTGGTTTCTGATGTTGTTGATGTTGTTTTTTTATCATAGTGCATAGCAACATAACAAATAAAAGAGCACGGTGCATTATGTAAGCTTTTTTCCGCTACAATGCTCTGCGTGAACATCACTGAGGCTTTGGGCATATTCTGAATGCCAGTCCCGCTGGAAAATCTCCCGCAGCTGCGTCTGAACAGTCTGCTGGCCCTGCCCGACTGCAGAACCTGTCTGATTCACAACCAGCCCAACCCCTGCCGTCTGGGTGAAGTAATTCTCAGACCAGTTGGACGTTCCTGGATAACACAATACAATAACAGGATTATGATTCTGACACTTGGTTCATTTTAAAACCCACATTCACAATGCTGCAATTGTGAATTCAGACATGGACTGTTACTGTTGGCAGGTTTTTATCTGGCAGTGCCAAACCTGCCATCAGGTTGCTGCAATATGGAAAAGCATGCAAGTGAGATCATGCTGTGAAATGAGTGCACAGGGAAACTGCTAACATACCGATGTAAACAACTCGATCAGTCACCATGTACTTGGCGTGGTTGACGCGAGCAAACGGAATCCTCTGCTGCTCTCGTGTTGAGGGCACTTCAAAGACTTTCTGTGAAATTAAATGTTCAAGAGTGAAATCACCAGTGATGCCTGAATTTAAAAAGCAAAATGCTCAGAGCACGCAAAACATACAATATGAATGTTGCAGTTCAGAGGTGGCGTATTGAGGACAGATAAAGACTGGAGGAAGACAAACATGGCACCAGGAGACTGATTCCAGCAACTGACCAACAGCTTGACCTCAACACCTCTGGTACAAGCAGCCTCACGGAGGGCCGAGTCAATGACAGGCCAAAACCTGCAAGACATAAAATACATTATATGTGGACACAGTAAAAACCAGAAGCAAAAATGAAAAACCTCACAATAATCAAATGGGGGGTTACCGAATGGGGTCTGTGAACTGGGACATGGGAAGGTAGTCCATCACTGACACATAAATGAGCCGTTCAGCATCAGAAATTACTGACAGGATGGTGGACAGGTCATCAGAACGCCCATATGATGATAAAGGAGGAGGCGAACTCTAAAACAACAAGTCAAACATATTCATGTGATATTAAAAATACATTCACCGGCCATTTTACTATTAGGTACACTTTACTAGTACCGGGTTGGACCACCTTTTGCCTTTAGAACTGCCCTAATCCATCTTGCCACAGATTCAACAAGGTACTGGAAATATTCCTCAGAGATTTTGCTCCATATTGACATGATAGCATCACGCATATGCTGCAGAATTGTCAGCTGCACATCTATAATGTAAATCTCCCATTTCTCCACATCCCAAAAGGTGCTCTATTGGATTGAGTCTGGTGACTGTGGAGGCCATTTGAGTTCAGTGAACTCATTGTCATGTTCAAGAAACCAGTCTGAGATTCTTCGCGCTTTATACCATGGTGCGTTATGCTACTGGAAGTAGTCATAAAGGGATGAACATGGTCAGCAACAATACTCAGGTAGGCTGTGGCACTAATGGGACCAAAGTGTGCCAAGAAAATATCTCCACACCATTACACCACCACCACCAGCCTGAACCATTGATACAAGACACGATGGATCCATGCTTTCATGTTGTTGACGCCAAATTCTGACACTACCATCCGAATGTCGCAGCAGGAATCGAGACTCATCAGACCAGGCAACATTTTCCCAATCTTCTATTGACCCATTTTGGTGAGCCTGTGCGAATTGTAGCCTCAGTTTCCTGTTCTTAGCTAAGATGCTCTTCTGCATACTGTTTATTCAGTTACTGTTGACGTTCTATCAGCTTGAACCAGTCTGGCCATTCTCCTCTGACCTCTGGCATCAACAAGGCATTTGCGCAACCAGAACTGCGCTCACTCGATATTTTCTCTTTTTTTAAACCATTCTCTGTAAACCCTAGAGATGGTTGTGCGTGAAAAAAACAGTAGATCAGCAGTTTCTGAAATACTTAGACAAGCCTGTCTGGCACCAACCCCCATGCCACATTCAAAGTCTCTTAAACCACCTTTCTTCCCCATTCTGATGCTTGGTTTGAACTGCAGCAGATAATTATGACCATGTCCACATGCCTTTATGCATTGAGTTGCTGCCATGTGATTGGCTGATGATAAATTTGTGTTAACAAGCAGTTAACCATGTGTACATAATAAAGTGGCCAGTGAGTGTATACATCTATACACACAAAATGTATCTGTCATGAATAGAAATTAATGAAAACATATAGAGGCCATGTACATTCACTGTCCACTTTACTAGGTACACCAGTTGAGCAAAGTTTGAATCAATCACATGTCAAAAACATTGATTTACAGGAATTTTCACCTACAACCATATTAAGGGTTTATAATAAATAGTCAGAAAAAAAATATATAAGGAGCAGCAGTTTTGTGGGCAAATGTCTTGATGCCAGCAGTCCGAGGTGAATGTCCAGACTGGATCAAGCTGATAGAAATGCCACATTAACTCATAAACCACTTGTTATAACTGAGGTATCATATAAATCGTTAGAACTGAAAAGTGGAAGTTTGAAGCAGATGAGCTACAACAGCAGAAAACCACACCATATGCTATTTCTGTAGGTTAAGAACAGGAAACTAGGCTTACAGCTCACAGTGGTCCACCAACATTGGACAACAGAAGATTATAAAAAGTTGTCTCTTTTCATGCTGAAACATTTAGATGATAGGGTCATAATTTAGCGTAAATCCTGCTTTGTATCAATGGTTCAGAGTGCTGTTATGGTAAGCCCACTCTGGGCCCCAATTGAACATTGTTTAAACCACACAACCTACTTTAGTGTTTTTGCTGACCATGTCCATCTCTTTATGACCACAGCGTACACATCTTGTGATGGCTTCCAGCAGAATAACACGGCATGTCACAAAGCTCAAAGCATGTTGATCATAATTCTTGAACATGATAATGACTTCACTATACTCACATGGCCTCCACAATATTTAGATCTCAAACCAATTAATCTCCTTTGAGCTGTGTTGAAAATGGAGATTTACATCATGGATGTGCTACTGACAGTTCTACAGCAATTGTTTTATGTTATCATGTCAGTATGGACCCAGTTCTTCAGAAATGTTTCCAGCAGCACCATGTTGAATCTATTCCGAGGCTGTTTTCGGTGCTTCAAACCAGTACTTGCAAGATATACCTAATAATGTGGCCAGTGTGTGTGTATATACAGTAGGCCGTATAAACTTTCCATGCAATGTATTATTGACAAAGCGCCAGTTTTCTCAAGCAAAAAAAATGTCACTATGATAAAATGAACAACACAGATGGAGCAGATGAAAATGAAACAGTATAAGAGCCAATGAATGAGTGGAGGAGTGAATAGGGTAATTAAAATGATTGCAAAACATGCACTAAAATTATGAATGCATATTATGAATAGGGATAACAAAACACACACCAAACAAATGGAGTCAACTTGTGAGAGAAACACAACTCACAGACAAATAGACACGTGCAGGGACACCGTTGAATTTAACAGCTAATGGGTACTTAGAACTGGAGAGAGCGGAGAAACGGCCCGGCCAGAAAGGAGGTAGAGATCCATTCTTCTGAGCTCCAATGTCCCAGTAAACGTCAAAAATTCGTGAAGCATCCTGCGCTAGACAGCTGCAGTCCTCCAAAGCCACTCCAACCTCTTTCACCTATTAGAAATATCGATTACAGTTTAGCATATACATTTAAAAAGGATTCATTAATGGGTTTTAATTTTTAATATAATAGCCTAATTAATTGCTCTAGATAATGAATACAAAACTAATCTTATGTACATGGTCATAGAACAATGATGGACAGGGTTTACAGAATCAGATGTACCTGGGTAAGAGAACGCCAGTCCATGTTTGCACTTCCTAAATATACGTGTTTCTTATCCACAACCCATAGTTTAGTGTGCAAAATGCCTCCAGTGATGCTCTGTAGGTCAACTCCCCTGACCTCAGCCCCTGAGAGAAAGCACAGAGCAAGTAAGCTGAAAGAAAATGGCTGCATGTCATCCATTCCAAGCCACTGAAGCATTTACCATTTTAAAAGAGCACCTATTATGCTTTTACCTTTATTTACCTACATGAAAGCTACAATACAGTGGATTGTAAAAAGGTTTACAAAGTTTCAAAGATCAAAGCGTACAACAAAGTGTATGTCATTGTATTCCAAAAAGAAAGATCCTAAATAACCTAAAATGAACCATCAATACTTCCATGTACAAACCTCTGTATATTTGTGATGGATTTGCATAAAGCTAGCCTATAGTCTTTATTGGCTTTCTTTGAACACCTATTACTCTGACTGAGCTGAGCTGAGGTCTAAATAGCTAAAAACACGCCAAGACGACGCTGTTTTGTGCACTGCCAAAGCAAATCCACTTTGCATGCACGTCCAAAGGATGAGGCTTGAACTGATCTGATAATCCAACACCAGTGTTACTGTGTACACAAGCACTGAGGAAGCCTTTGAAGCTGAAATTCAGATGGTCATGTGCTTATTTGCAGCATTAAATGCAAGCAGACCAAACACAAAAGACTAGGCCCTTAAAAAGGGTTTTGATAGATGAGTTTCAGACACTGTGAGAAAGAAGATGGAGCAGCAATGTTTAATATGTGAAGTGTTTTGACCTTGGATGGAAGTAAATCTATTGTAGAAGACCTCTGGAACTCAATTTAGAATCGTTAAAGGTGCCATAGAATGAAAATCTGGATATATCTAGGCATAACTGATTAATATGAGTTTTACCAGTACATGAAATTACATATCGTGAGCCTCAAACACCATTGATTCCACATTCTCATGTAAATCCAAGACTGAATTATACCTTTAAAAAAAACAAGCCAATAGGAACATATCTTAAGGAAGAATAGGTGTTTGATTGGCCACAAAGTTTTCTAGTGAGATTACAACAATTATTTCCAATAATCAAAAAATGTTCCCTTTGTTTTAAATTTATCTAAGCTTGTATTATACTTACTAAGAAGCATGTTGGACTTTTATTTTGAAAACAAGTTCCTTAAAGTCTGTTTAAATGTATATTTTCTTAGTTTAATGTGTATATTATGAAATTTGCTGCACGTTTCTTCTGAGGCAACAAACACTGTAGAATACTGAATATAAGTGCTTAATGCACGTTTATACATCATGTCATATTCCTCAGCTGACAATACACTACACTACAATACAATACACATTAAAAGATGACAATACACTTCTAAAACTCATCTGTTTACGCAGAGGTTGATATTAATTAAATATTAAAATGTTAAACCCATAAAAAACAACGCTAAATACATCAAGTATAATTAGAATTTTGCCAATATTTCATCGACAACACAGCTCAGAAGCAAACTAGGCAACTAGTTACAGGTTAAGGTGGCTTAAAGATAGCTTACTCACTCCTTCAAGCTAAAATAAACCGCATCATGACTTGAGTTTGTCATTGAACAAGGAATCTACTTATTCTGTTAAAATATGTTTTGACAGATAAAGTATTTTGCACGTGTGCATTTCAGAGTACATCTTACAGAGTATGTTTGTGTGTGATCATCTGTCACTGATACGAGCTGCAGAGTGTTATAGCAGAGCTCATTAATATTCAAAACACTTCCAAAGGGGTTGGTCAAAACCAGCCATATCATATTAGGGACAATTCCTAGAGTTGGAAATGGACACCAAAGAACATTCATTCATTTTCCTTTGGCTTAGTCTCTTATTTATCAGGGGTCGCCACAGCGGAATGAACCACCAACTATTCTGGCATGTTTTATGTAGCGAATGCCCTTCCAGCTGCAATCCAGTACTGGGAAACACCCACACTCATGAACATTCACACACACTCATATAGACTATGGCCAATTTTGTTCATCCAATTTACCTATAGCACATTTCTTTGGACTTGTGGGGAAAACCAGAGCATCTGGAGGAAATCCGCATGAACATGGGGAAAACATGCAAACTCCACAAAGAAATGCTGTGAGGCAACAGTGCTAACCACTGAGCCACTGTGGAATAAAGGATAATAAGAACAATTTAACATATTGTATCAATGCATTCTATGTAACCTTTAAGTTTCCCTTTACATATTGCATGCAAACATGCAATAGGAAAGCAACTATACCTGTTGCTACCAGTTCATCTGTGTCTGCAATGTATGGCTGAGGTGCATTTACAGCAATCTTTAGCTTCACTCCTTTTGGTTCAAGCTGCTTCAGTTGATTGAAAACTCTTTTTCCCTGTTGAAATGATACAAATTAATATGCTTTCAACATAAACAGAAACTTTATTTGCCAATTATTATCCACATCCGATTAGATCATATGCAGGTAGTAAATGTTCACAAGACTTATGAGTGTGTAAATTCATAATTATGCATAGTTAAATGTCCACAAAACCACATACCAGCAAAGACGAGGGCTCTGTAAGCCCCAGGTCTGAATCCCGAAGTGTGAAATAGAAAGCAGCAATGTGGACAGAGCTGTTTGCTTTGTTTAGTAAATTAATCCAACTCTCTGAAATGCTTGGCAGGTGTGGCGAGCCGGAGGGGAAGTTGAGGCCCTCGGGGACGCTCTCAACAAGAGTAAGCCTGATAAGTAACATTTAAAAACACATTTAAACAATAATGTCTCAAATTTGTAAATTTAAATATTTAGAAATATTTAAAAAATCATATTTCTTCACCTGCAGTCAGATCTGCATGTCTCTTGAGGCATCCAGAAACTTTCCAACCAATGGAGCTCCACTTGTGACATCAGTTGTGACACGGATTTAGGCACTCCATACTGCCAGATATGTAACGCAAATCCACCCAAAAGAAGGAGAACAGATGGCAAGAGCCAGAAACATGCAAAGCTCCTTCCTTTTGTCTGTTAAAACAATTCAGAAATCAATTTCAGAAAATAAAATTAAACAAATCTATAGACATACTATTAAGATATGCAAACACCCCTCCATTCATTCATTTTCTTTTTGGCTTAGTCGCTTCAATAATCTAGGTGTCGTCTCAGCGGGATGAACTGTCAACTTATCCAGCATATTTTTACACAGCGGATGCCCTTCCTGCTGCAACCCATCACTGGGAAAACACTTCTCCAATAACATATATTTAGATTTCTATAAGGGACAAAATTGCAGTTTTGTGGCCATTTTATTTCACATATATTTTCTGTTGAAATTCTGATCAGACTTCGATGTCAAAACAAATACGTAGGGCGACTAGTCTCAATTGCTTTAAGTTTGCATAAGTATGCAAAGCTAAAGGATGAATGAGTTCAGAGACAGACAACTTGTTCTGTAGATTTGGCTTGCACTTGCAGTGTATTTCTTTTTTACTCAGTATTTTGGTCTTGTTTTCCAGTAAATATATCTAAAGACATACACGACACTAAGTGTTATATTAAGATATAATTAATAAGTCAAATAATATATTAATAAGTCTGAAAAGAAAAAAAATCTTATCACTTTCAGGAACAAATAATATAAAAAATAAAACTCTCAGAAAAAATAATTAATCCAAAAGTAAACCAACATTATTTTAACCCAAATGGCAGATATTTTAGCTTGTTCAAAGCAAAAACTTACTTAACTTGGATATATCTTTTCGAACACAGGACTTGACATCTTTTTCAAGTATATTTTTTCAAGAATATTTTTGTTCAAGTAATTGTAGGCCTATTTTAGAATGTTTAGATAGTTGTACTAAAGAACAAAGAAAAGTACTTAGTAAGAGAATGACGTTTTGCTTTGATTATCTTAATTCAAATAAAATCTAAAAGATTTCTCTTATTTTATCATCCACCAAGCAAAAAAACTCTCCTCAAGAGGTTTGTTCAAATCCTCTTTGGATGAACAACAGTAGTATGCAGCCAGGACCATTAATTTGACTATATTGCATGTTATAAAATATGTTTCAACGCACCTTTGAGGGTGTAAATGTTTGGGCTTCTGTGTGTTTTATGAGAGTAGATTTGGTTGGTTTAATTTGCTGTTCTGTTTCTTTAAAACATTTTTTACTGTCTGCAGGCTTCTCTATCTTGGCAGTCTCGTCTTGACCACTAATTATGGATGCATCCTCCTTCTTTGGAATAAAGCACTGTTTCCTATTATTCTCTGTGACTAGATTTCCTTCTGTCCGACATGGCTGAGACACAGTTTCTTTTTTAATGTCTTCTCTCAAAGTATCTTCATCATCTTGACCAGAGGCCTCTTGCTCAGCAGAGGAACAGGAACTCAAATCCTCTACAACAGCCTCATGGGCTGATATGTGCTCATCTTCTGAGACAGCCTCTCCATTTTGAGTTTCAAATTCAGAAACGGGCTCTATGACATGACCAGACGTCTCACATGTAATCCTGAGTGGGGGTCGTTGAAGTGAAACATCACCCTGATCAGAGTCCTTTGTAATCTCAGACTTTTGATCAAGGCATTGATCTTTTTCATGAGCTAAAAGAGTGGGGGTGTGATCCAAGATATCAGTTTGAGAGAGATCATCAGCAGGGTTTGTATTTAAACGAGCTGATGGAATGGGCAGTGCTGTTTCTCTCCCTGCGGATACTGACATTTTCACTCTTCCAGCCTCTGTGAAGCCAGCTCTCTCTTTTTGGCTTGGCTGGCTGGACCCATCTGTCTTCGGCGATGACTCTGCATTCTGGATGGTGACTCGCTTGCGGCCCACTGAGCTTTGAAAGGTAGGGATGCGGGACATTGGCGGTCTCCCTGCTTTGCGGGATTCCTCTCCATCCTCCTTCCTCTCCAATGTTGCTTTCTCATTCTCTTCCTCATCTGTCATATGTTCTGCTGCAGGTCCTTGTTTGTCCTCTGGCTCCTATAATATTAATTGAATGCATAAAAAAACATAATATCATTGTATAATACACTGCACAATTCACATAATATAAGACACATGTAATAAATTAGTAATTTGCCTATATTATGCACTGCTTGTTTTTATTACATCTAAAATGCAAAGAGTGTATTTACTGTGAAGTAAACGTAAACAGCTAGACAGACAGACAGACAGATAGATAGATAGATAGATAGATAGATAGATAGATAGATAGATAGATAGATAGATAGATAGATAGATAGATAGATAGATAGATAGATAGATAGACAGATACTTTATAATCATGCACACTCAATGGTCTCTATAATCTTTAGTTGAATGCACTAGGAATATAATGGTGTATAAACATGTAATGAATATGTAATTAATTTTTTTTTTATATGTAGTCTTTATACTTTGGAACACATGTATATTATCAGTTATAAAACAGTGTTTTAAACTGCAAGGTAGACTAAGATAGACAGGCTAATGATACACATGATAATATAGTACGTCTATAAACGTATTTGTAATTTGTTGTTAGCCCGCAAACAACTTATGATATGCATGAAAGTTTATTTATTGGCTGTAGAAAGATAGATAGATAGATAGATAGATAGATAGATAGATAGATAGATAGATAGATAGATAGATAGATAGATAGATAGATAGATAGATAGATAGATAGATAGATAGATGTTTCTCGGGCTCTAAAGCTTGTTAGCAATTAAACAGTAAATACCGTAATTACTGCTAAAAGATCAGGAGAGAGTTTACTAAAATGCCAAAGAAATAAGCAGTAACCGTTTTAAACACTAAGGAAGCAAGTTTGAAACCCCGGTTAGCACACAAGCTACTCACCATGACCACAGCCGTAAACTGCTCTTAACTTATCTGTTACGATTAAGTTAACACTTAAAAATAAAAAGAGTTGTAAACAAACGCAGCGCGAGGAGATGAACGTGTTGTCGGTCCAGTTAGGCGTTTACAGAGAAGAGAAGGAGGTTTGTAAAAGCGATGCTGCCTCTCTCTGCGACGTGGCTGCAAAACTACAACAGTGCGGTACAGTGAAGAATGAGAGAGAGAGAGAGAGAGAGAGAGAGAGAGAGAGAGAGAGAGAGAGAGAGAGAGAGAGAGAGAGAGAGAGAGAGAGGAAAAAGTGAGGAAGAAGAACCTCGCCTAGTAACACGCAATGAGTTCATGCATTATAAACCGCTCTGACTCACAGGCTGTGAATCTGCACCGACCGCTTCTGCGAAACATTGAAAGTTATGAAAATATATGTTTATCGGTCCTTGAACAAACGGTTACGCTTATGTTTATTTGGATATTTGTTTAACCATTTAACGTATACTTATTGAAATTTGTTATGAAACGCAGACATAAATGATAATGACGGACAGGAATAAATGACAGCTGACATGACGGTTACTGATGGCGCAAAATTGAACTAACCGCCGTGTCCTGTTGTTAACAGTACTGTGACGTAGTCTAAGGGCTCCCCTATAGGCCATGCGCGGTAATGCACAGTTTTATTTTCAAATGTATTTTCAAATTCATCACAGGCTATATTTTTTTATTTAAAAAGACAAATTTATTAAAGAATTTGCTACAGAATTATAAAGGTTTTTATTGGAAATTTTTAAGTGATGAAAAAAATGATAGTAATCCAAAGCAAATAATTTTTTTCAGTTATAAATAAATTGAGATATAAATACTGTTATATATGAAGTGTGTGTCTATGATACAAAGGAGGATCAAAACATTATCTAGAAAAAAAACAACAGAAATATCAAACAAACTGTAGAATAAAGAAACATGGATGTGCAAATTTGAAGCCATAAATGTTTGTTGTAAGAACAAAAAATAGAATACATGGGTGAGATTCATATTCCTCTTCTTGACAAAAAGAGCACATTGAAAAAAGATTTTGCTTCATTTATTTAAATATTCATTGCAAGCCTGAAATGGTTATAAGTATTGTACTGTATTTATCCTCTTGAAATTTAGCTGCCATTTTCCATATGGTAGATTAATTATATCATCATCATCATCATCATCATCATCATCATCATCATTATTATTATTATTATTATTATTATTATTATTATTATTATTATTATTATTATTACTAGCATTCATTGTTCTCAAATCATATTTGTGCCGTTTGTATCGTAACCTCTATAACATAGATGTCCAAACTAGGGCCCGTGGGCCAGAGGTGGCCCTTTGTATCCTTTGATTGAGCCTGGCAGAGGGAAAATGATTGGGAAGGGTTGGGGAGTGCCTTTTACAGAGATTCTCATTTCTATATTAATGTAACCTTTTGTTTGTTTGTTTTATTGTTGAGCTACAAAAAAAATAATGTTTCAATTAAATGTTGGAAATGAATCAAATTAAAATAAAAAAGGTACACGCTGTCACTTATTGAATAGGTGACACAGCAGAAGACATCAGCATGCAAATCAAGGCAAAGGCAGGTTCAGCATGACTAGCATATTCAGCATTAAACTCGATTGTTTTACTAACTGATTTTTTAATGGTTTCATTGTATTAGTTTGTTAAAATAATAAACATTTTCAAAATATATAATATATTAGTAAATACTGTTGAAGTAATTGTTGCTATTTATTTATAAATATTTTAAAATAAATTAGGAAATTACCCATGGCAACTTCCTACAGTTTGTTATATTGACCATATTGACTTGCAGCCCACTGCTCTGTACGTTTTGTAAGATTTCATGAGAGGCCCATACAGTGGCCTGCAGACCACGCCCACCACTAGTGACGCTACCAACGGGGCGTGGTCTTTACAGGAGGAAAACACATTTGTTTACGTTTCTCATTACTAGCGAGCGCCGCTTGATGTCGCTATCAGCGATGAGTCGGTTTGATAACGCAGTACATAAACAGGAATGTGACCCAAGTGATGAAGGAAAGGATTTACAGTATTTGTTACGTCGGTTACACTATCTCAGTCGTTCGTAAGGTATTGTTGAATCTATATAATTCAATACATTAAGGGGATTTTAAAAGTGTGTGTCGCTTATTTACATCAAAAACCAGCGGGACTTGTGAACTAGCATATCGATTTTAAACTTAATCTAGCTACGTTAGCCGCTCAGCTAGCCACTTTAGGTCAGTCTGAAGTTATTATTATTCAGTTTTTAAACTGTTTTAAATTAGTTAAAAAGTTAAAGACTGTTATCATTTGTGTCGTTACACAAATTCGACTCAGAAGATGAACCGTTTTAACTTGGTGAGTAAACGGTCGAGCTGTCATCGCGACTGTCAAAACCCCTGATCATTTACAGTTAATTAAGAGACTTTGTTTTCGGACGAGGTGTTTTTATTTTCTGTTTGGCATTCAATGTGAATCAGTGTGAATTGTTTAACGTTAAAACATTTCTGGGTTTTTCACAAACGCTTTCGTTTTTGTTTTGAAGGTGCAGGATCACAGATTATCAAGAGGAATTCTGATAAAGGGCATTTCAGACTCTCGTCGTGCATTTTTTTAAAATCCTGAATTTAATAATATTATCTGATAATAAATAAATCAGACGAATGATAATTCATAACATTACAGTCAAACATGGCAGAGTTTTGTTTTATCATTTTACTAATATGATCTATCTTGACATTTTATACCGGTTTTGTTTTCTTTTATTTTAAAGCTTTGGTGTATAGTGTGTATTATATATATTTTAACATTCCTCATCATAATGCACACTTCTGTTCCACCGTCCCCCATGAGACCAGCCGTGGCCCCATCGGTGCAGCTGGGGGTCACGGTTCTCTACACCTGTCTTTATGGGGGCTTGTTTCTAATCGTATACATTCAGCTTTGGCTGCTTTTACTCTTTCGGCATAAACGGTGGAGCTACCAGAGTATTTTTCTTTTTCTTTGCCTGTTCTGGGCTGCGCTTCGCACAACACTTTTTTCGTTTTATTTCCACGATGCCCTTGCTGCCAACCATCTGCCCACTCCGGTCTACTGGCTCCTTTATTGCTTCCCAGTTTGTTTGCAGTTTTTCACCCTCAGTCTCTTCAACCTTTACTTTACTCAGGTAAGACAAGTGAAGGTTGCATAAAGAATGATGCCGTGTGTTTGCACAGTTGAAGAACCAATCCACTCCCTAATAACAATATTTCATTTTGACAGGAACTGTTTAAAGTTAGAAGTGTATTCAACATAGATCCCAGCAAAGGACTGTGAGTACATTTACATACATCGCTAATTCTCAACCTTTTTTTACTCCATTGTGAATAACAATATTCAAGGGCAAGGCCCTGGGACTTTTCCTGTTGTTTGTGATTTACTGAATAGAATAACATTCTACTTACTCACATTTTACTGAAATTTTAGTTGCAATCAGAATTATCAACCCCCCTTTGATAATTCAAATAATGTTTAACAGATTCAGGACATTTTTATAGTATGTCTGATAAAAAAATTTTCTTCTGAAGAAAGTCTTATTTGATTTATTTTGGCTAGAATAAAAGCAATTTTTAATAATTAAAAAAAACAATTTAAGGTCAAAATTATTAGCCCCTTTAAGCTACATATATATTTTTTCGATAGTCTACAGAAAAAAAGCATTGTTATACAATAACTTGCCTAATTACCCTATCCTGCCTAGTTAACCTAATTAACCTAGTTAAACCTTTAAATGTCACTTTTTTTAACAAGTGTTTTTATTAATTTAACATTTTTCAATAATTACCAAACAACACAACAATAATAAAAAATACAAGGAATAAGCATCATAATACAAAGAAAATAATGGTTATAATAATTAAAATAAAGAAAAATAGATAACAAAAAATAATTAAAGAAAAAAATTAAGTTATTATTAAAAAAAAACAATTAGGGCATATAAATGGTTTCAATGAAAATACAAAGAGACAGTCAACAGGGGTAGTGAGCATATTAGGTATTATACTACTGCTCATAATCCGCATTATATTGGTCCAGGTGATCAAGAAATGGTTGCCATATATTGTAAAACTTAGCAAGATTATCAATAACTCTATAACGGACTCTTTCCATGTGCAATATTTGAGTAAGATAAGTTTACCATGTCTTAAATTGAGGAACAGAATCTGATTTCCACAGTTTTAGAATGACACTCTTCGCAATAATCATTCCATAAATTATGGTGCTTTGTATGGACACATTATGATTCAGCAGAGAACTAGAGTACCCAAATATAGCAATTTCTTTTAAATGTCACTTTAAGCTGTATAGAAGTGTCGTGAAAAATATCTAGTCAAATATTATTTACTGTCATCATGGCAAAAATAAAATAAATCAGTTATTAGAAATGAGTTATTAAAACTATTATGTTTAGAAATGTGTTGAAAAATCTTCTCTCCGATAAACAGAAATTGGGGGAAAAAATAAACAGGGGGTTAATAATTCTGATTGCAACTGTATTATTAAAAAATAAAAATTAAAAAAATATATAAAATACTTCAGAACTTTACATAACTAGCAATATATCACACATTTTCATAAAATGTCAGAAATAATGCAAAAAAAATGTAGATATTTAAAAAAGTAGTAACATTAGATCTTTAGAAAAAAACTGTTATTGAGGGAGAGAATTAAAATAAATATTTTATTTCTTAATTATTTATTGTTTTTACTTTATTTTCTCATTTTAAATCATTTTAGTAAGGATTTGGTTTCAGTCCACAGGTAAAAAATAAATTAACTTCTTAAATAAATTGTACAGGGAACTCCACTTGGTACAATACATTATACGTAAGGAAGTTATTGTATTAATAACATTATAATAACAATGTAAAGAGTTTGGTTTATACTTGTTTATGAAAAAAAAAACATTTAAATGCCGTTAATTAAAAAATAACATGCTGTAATTAATCAAAAATGCATTAATCAGTGAGAAACAGGTAGAGTCAACAGATTTTTTGAGGCATTTAATTGCTTTTCTGAGGTAAATATTAGAGGACGTGACAAGCTGCTGTATTGATGTCTGTCTGTTGTTGAAACCCTGGTTGAGTGATTACATGACACATCATGATACGGAAGCTGTTTCAACATACCTTCTGTTGTTCAGTTATGTTTATTTTATCCTATTGCAATCTGTGACAGCATCAACAGGATATTTATTGGTTGAAAATGAACTTCATTTGAAGCCTCTATATCAAAATTAACTAAATTACAAAGCTTATTTTGAGTAAACAGGTTAGTGCACGTTATAGATTTTTTTTTAAATTCCTCAACTGAAAACAGTGAAAGATCAATTTTGGGGGATTTAAATATCAATATTGCTTCATCACAATGAGAATCAATTATTTAGTAGTTTACTATGCTGAGAATCACTGTTGTACATGCATATTAATTGATATCATCTGATCGTCTTCTGACTTCTAGACGGACGGCTCGGTGTGTGTATGCAGCCATGAGCTTCATTTTCCTGTGTGTCAACATAGTTTGCGCGAGCCTCGGACAACATGACGGTTCTGGAAGAGCTGATGAAAACACATGGAGTCTGGTTCTGGTTCGGGTGCTGGTGAATGATCTCCTTTTTATTCTGGAAGCTGTGTGTCTGGCCATATCTCTGCTCCTGTTAACTCGATCCTCACTACCTACTACCCCTTATCTACACAGTAAGGTGCATACTCAACGGCTAATTCTGCTTTAATTGTTCATACCAAATGATCTAAATGTGTAATTACAAGTGTGATGCATTCAGGCGCTTTTTTATCATGAAGAACAGAAATCATGGAGGACTCCAGGTTCATTCTTGCATGTATTTTAGTGAAATTTTATTTAAGCCTAAATGTTTTAAAGGCATAGCTCACTCAAATATGATTATTCTGTTATTAGCTGCGTCTCAAATGGCATACTATACACTACGCACTCACACACTCAGCAGCATAGTATATGTATGTAGTGTTGTCCCAAATGGAGCACTAATGTTTTTTTACTAAGCGGAAATTCAAACCGTTTCCCTGATGATGTTTGACGGTTGCCAATTTAGTGAAACAAATGACCAAACTATTAAATAATACCTGCCATGAGTATAACCAGATTCGCCATCGGGAGGCGCTATAATCTCTCTCGTAGAAGAATTTTACTTTCACCATCCAAAATAAATAAAGTTACCCAACATGTGCACCCGATAGCTCCACCCCTTCCGTTATGTGAGCAAACCTGCGGTTGTTGGGTACACACTTCATTTTACCGGCTTAATGAGTGCATCATCCAGGTAATTCTAGTACACTTATTATTGTTTGAGTTTTTAGTGTGAACGCACTACTTACACTATTTATACTACAAAATGGCGTAGAATAGTGCATAAGTATGCGATTTGGGACGCAGCTATTATCTACTCTCCCTCCATTGGTTTCAAACTAGGGCTAGGCGATGTCGACCAATTTGGCATTGTACGATGTCTAATGTGAAACATCGCGATGGACGAAGATATCGTTGTCGTAGGCGGCGGTGAATTAATTATTTATGAATAATTAATTAATTCATAACAAAATAATTATTTGTTGCCTCAGTTCATCTACCTGACCCGCATGGTCTTTGTTTTCCCCATAACCAAATCATAAATAAATAAAGATGAGTTACACACAGATGGCCACCTGTCAATCACTTTTTCCGCGGGACTCTGGCATGAATAGGCAGAGTGATCTGTGTCCTTATAATGGCGTCGACAAACTTGGTTGGTAAAAAAAGGTGCACAACCAACAGTATCTGAGGTTTTCGCTAAAATTACTAAGTACAAGCGTAAAAATGAAAGATTGAAGCAGTGTGCTGACGCTGTGACACATTACATGATAGATTTAAAAGATGAAGAGTCGTTAGATGTAGACCAGATTAATTAAATAGAGCGGTTAACAACTATAGTGAGACGCCAGCCAGCGGTACATCCTTGATAAACTGTCCGACGTACACTGCTCTCTGAGGTTTTGTTCTCAAAGCACCCGCTGACTGCTGGAGCTCAGATGCGCGTGGACAGATGCACTGTTTGATTGCCTTTTCAGCGGTATAGTGTGGAAGGAGGGCTTTTCAGAAAAGCTAGGTGAAGCGCCAGTGTGGACGTGAATCGTTTTCGTTCGAAAATGCCATTTTAAAACTAAGACGTAGTGTAAATGGGACCAAAGTGTGTATTTTTCACGAGTGGGTTGCTGCTGCGATGGGAGCTTGGTAGAGGTTTGCGATGCCGGCTCAGCAATGTGATGTCTGTCGGCCATCGGCGATGCATGACATATCGCCAGCCATATCAATATCAACCAATAAACGGTATTTTTAATGTTATTGTTATCGGTCCGAAATCAAAATTAGGCGATATCTTTAAGCCGATAGATTAGATAATTGAACAGAACTCCATGCCTTGCGCACGGCACATGTGGGAACTTGTTCAGACTTGTCCGGTGCATACGCATAAAGTTTCCAGTTCGGCTGCACTATAATGGAGCTGTCCTCACATTGTTTATTTCCTTCAAAGTCCGTCCTTTCTTATCCACAGGACTCCCTCAAAACGGATATGCTTATATGTGTTTTTAAAAAGGGATATAATATATGATAGCAAATGGAATTGCCATTTATCTACGCAAAGAAGAAATATTTTATTGCTAAATTCTAGAGATGCTCCGATCAATCGGCCGGAAATCAGTAATCACATTTTATGACTTGATCAGTACTCCCCGGTTCATGGCTGATCTCATGAACCGATCACTGAACCGAGTGTTTGTTTAGGATTTTTAAAATGATTTTGCGCAGAGGAGATGCATGTACGTACCTGGCAGCATTACAACACCTAAGAAGAGAAATGATGTATGGGGCAAGAGCGATGGCTGCGCTGTGCTGCAAACAGATGTGGTGCGACCTCTGTTTATACAGTTTATTGGCACGACTCATGCGAGTGATGGTCTCTGTTGTAAGCATTGTATATCCAGTGTTTTGAGCTGCTGTGACCAGTGTCTCATCCAACCGTATGACCTCTGCTGGAAACTCCACGAGTCTCTTGCATGTTCATAGCTGCTCCGTGAGACACGAATCATGGCGACGAGAGAGAACAGCTCTCTCTCTCAGTTGTTAGGTTAAATGAATAGACATAACTTTCTGTAATATACCTATTGCAATAAACAGAAGTTTAAAGGCCTATTTCCTTTTAGTAAAGAAGTCAGATATTTATAGGATTGCATTTTAACTTCTCCAAACAGACATGTTAAACATGTGAGACCTGTTAAATGATTATTCCATTGTTTGCATTGTCAATCATTTTTCTTGTTCTGTAAATCTGCTTCTGACCATGACATGTCCGGACTAAATGGTTATAAGAGATGTGTTTAAGGGATTATAAGCAACATTCTTTATTTATTCTTTTAGGTAAGGTGAGTTCTCCACTTAAGTATCATACTTCGAGGGAAAATGTGCTTTATGCATTAGCATCAGAATCGGTACTCGGTATCGGTCGATAACAATGACAAGGAATCGATATTCGGTATCGGCTTCAAAAATCCTGATCAAAGCATCCCTGCTAAATTCTTAATGCCATGCTTCTGGCTGTTTTGAAAAAAAACATTATCATTCCATGCGATTAGACACACATAAGATGAAACATGTTTATATTCTGTGTTTTTGATGAAGCAGTCAACGCATGCTGGCAAAACTTAAATCAGCTATTAATAACTGATATAAATGAAAGATAAATAACTTTGTCTAAGCACAAGAGAATCTTGCAGGAGTTTGGTGATAAAAGTATCAAACGACCCAGCGACTAACAGTTGTACATTACTGTAACCCATTTTATTCAAGAACATTTGAGCTGGTTTCAGTTCTTTCATTTTCAATTTATTTAAAATATATTTGTTTAACTTATTATTAATAAAATCTCGTTTTGTTATTTAACCTATTATTTTCATGCAACAGTCAGTTAATTTGCTAAGCGAAGAGAAGGAAATCATTTATTCTTGGCAATTGCTGCTTTTTTGCTTTGTATAGGCTATTCTAAGATCATTTGAAATTTTTATGAAGTTTTTAAAATAAAATCAGTTGTTCACTGTATAAAAATATAACATTTTAAAATATTTATATTTTATATCCGTTTATATTTAATATATCGGTTATCGACCTCTAAATCTAAAGAGTTATTGGTTATCGAAATCAGCCCAAAAATCTATGTTAGTGTATCCTTAATGGTAACCATTGACATCCATAGTCTGTTTTGTTTTTGGCTTGCAGGATTTCTGTCGGACTGCGGTTTTGGGAGCTGGTGTGATCTTGCTCTTCTCTAGCAGGGCTTGTTACAATCTTGCGGTGCTGTTTTTGTCGGAGAATCATAAAATCGAGGCCTTTGACTACGACTGGTACAACATCTCTGATCAGGTGGGCCTTTTTGTTTGAAGCTAATTGGAAAATGTTTTATTCCTGTGACTGTCAGTCTGAGAAGTTTTGATGTCCTCCTGAAAGGCCGATCTTCAGAGTGAGCTGGGGGACAGAGGATACATCATCTTCGGCATTGTTCTTTTCATTTGGGAGCTGCTGCCTACTAGTCTGCTCATCTTCATCTTCAGAGTTCGCCAGCCTCCACAGCAGAAGGTGACATTTTTTTTACCATTTGGCTAATATGCTACTGTTGAACACTGCAGAGACAGAATGATTTTTGTTTTATTTTTTATTTAAGACACATTTTATTTTATTTTATTTTATTTTATTTCTTATTTTATTTTATATTTTATTTTTTATTTTATTTTATTTTATTTTATTTATTTATTTTTATTTTTTTCGGGTTTTTTACTTTTAATTGATTGGACAGTAGAGAGTATTGACAGGAAAGTCTGGGGAGCAGAGAGAGGGGAAGGATCGGCACAGGACCGAGAGGCGGGAATCGAAATCGGGCCGCCGACGCTGACGCACTAACCACCAAACCACAGGCGCAGGCGTAATTTTTTTATTTAAGACACCTTTTTTAATGCTCATTTTGGATATGTGCATAAAAAACAGTTGATAGGAACGTCATGAGCATACATTTTGAAAATGTGCATAAAAAACGTACGCGCATAACTGAGTAGGATAAGCTTTTTATTCGATAAGAAAAGATGCGCATGAGCTACGTTGGAAACACTTTTACTGATCAAATTCCAGTGTGCGCATTACAAAAAAGTCATGTGATTTTGTTATGAGATCATGTGATGATAAAAATGTGTGTGAATGCACAAACCAGCAGGCTGAGCACACTATAAAACATCTGAAATGTTGTTTTGATCATTGTAAATCACCAATATTAGTGTTATTAATGACCTCCAGAATTGTCAAGAGAGTCTGTTCTCTGTGTCTCACGCCTTCAAACGCCACCACGCATTCATTGCGTGTCTGCATATTGCCTTCTGAGGCGCAAGTCATTTATTAAATGAATAAAAAATTCACACAACTTCTCCTACCGCAGCAAATTCCATCTTTACTGTTGATATTTGGCGGCAGTTAATCAGGAAGTGACGATTTTGTTCTCTTTGACTCGGAAGATGGAAACGCTGCTTTATTCGCACGTCTTATATGCGAAATTCCAGTTATGAACATATATTTAATTCGCATCTTTGGATGGAAACATAGCTATTAACATCAAGGGCAACAACTATAATGATAACGATGTAGTATATGAATTTTAAAAGATTAGCCACACCACAACTATATTGATATTGACACAAATATATTACAATAAATGTTCTTTCATAAAATGTAGTCATTCTGAATAAAGCGCATCACAGTTTCCTGAAGCAGAAAGACAGCATTAATCAGTATTAATAATAATAATAATAAATGTTAGCAACTAATTTGCATATTATGAAGCTGAAGACTGGAGGGATTATGCTTAAAATTCAGCTTTGTTGTTACAAGATTAAATTAAATTTTTAAATATATTCAGTATATTTCAGTAATAATTATAACATCTCACAGAATGCATATATTTCTTGTATTAGTATTTAAAAATAAATGTAATAATTAATTTAATGATGATAAAGTTATATAGAAACTTGCAAGAAAGGAACAGTCTCATTTCATATCTGCTGTAAAACATACCATTTCTATTAATTAAATCAAAGGTTTGATTTGAGAAATTTGCAGTTTTTTAAAATGTTTTTAATAATGTTTCATTCCTCTTTCTGTTCTGATAACTATTTTTGAATTGAAAGAATTTGCTGTGGAGTTTAAACCACTTTATATCATAGAAACTATCAAGTACTAGTCCAAAGATCTACACATTCTTAAATCAAGAAGCATTTCCTAGACAAGTACAATAAATATTGTCTTATTTTAAGAGATAATGTGTCAAAATTAAATGTGTTTTTCCTCAAAACAAGCCAATGGGGTATGCAAAATATTGTTGTCAAAAGGAAAACCGCCTTTATTTTGCTTGTTTTAAAGGAAAGCTCACTTAATTTTGGCATATTATTTCTCAAAACAAGACAAAATGTTCTGCTTGTGAAGAAAATGCTCCTTGATTTAAGAATTTGCTGATATTTGGACTAGAAAAGACAAAAAATCGAAGAAAGAAAATAATTTTTTGCAGTGTAGAAAAAATTTGGTGTGTCACGGTGGCGCAGTGGGTAGCACGATCGCCTCACAGCAAGAAGGTCGCTGGTTCGAGCCTCGGCTGGGTCAGTTGGCATTTCTGTGTGGAGTTTGCATGTTCTCCCCGTCTTCATGTGGGTTTCCCCCACAAGTCCAATGACGTGTGGTGCAGGTGAATTGGGTAGGCTAAATTGGCCGTAGTATTTGTGCGTGTATGGGTGTTTCCCAGTGATGGGTTGCAGCTGGAAGGGCATGCGCTGCATAAAAAATATGCTGGATAAGTTGGTGGTTCATTCCAAGCTGAAAAGAAAATGAATGAATGAAACCATTCAAATATGTGGTGTACGCCAAGTCTATATTCTCTATAAAGAGGCACAGCACATAAACACCATAATCACTGATTTACTGCTCTGACTAAAGTGCACAAGTGCTCGGATGTACACAAATGCTGTGTGTTGTTCAAACAAAAGTCAGTGACATCATTCGGAAGTTCTAATGGCTGAACTTCTTCATCAAAACTCTGCATAGTCTGTGCACTGTATCCACAGACAATGGCAGTGTTGAGTCACTAACCTGTTTGCTCTGTTTACTTTTTTACCAGAGCCGCAGTCCTGCCATATTAAGCTCAAGAGGCTCACGCTCATATTTCTTCGACGATCCTCGTGGAATGGATGACAATGATGATATGGGATCTCTCTGGACTCGCAGCATCAATCCTCACAGCAGGTATAATGTGTTCGCTGAGTATTACTGCTCAGATATGTTAGCATTAACAGTCTTATTCACACACGTATCACAGTTCGCACATTTTAAACAACATTTTAATGTCTAGCCAGTTAACTGATCTCATCTCATACCATAGAAATTTTGCTTTAATATAAGAGAAATGCAGCTACCGCCTACTAATGTCTACGTGGGCGGGGCTTTGTTTTGCACACCACCCCTCATAGTAAATGATAAGAGAGAGATGTTTAAGAATATTGTGGCTGAAACTGGCATCCACAGAAACTGCCACTCCAAATTCACAAGCAAATGGTCGGACTTTGAATGAAGATTACCAAAAGAAACATTTCATTAGATTAAACTGCACAGATTTATTGTTCACCTAAAGAATAACAATATGCTCTAGCAAAATAAACATTGGGATTTAACTTACCTGGGTATGTCACATAACCTGCTTTCTGGAACAGGCCTCCGGTGTCTAAATAAGGTTTGACTGTAGTCTCAGTTGTGACGTTGCCTCTGATTTGGTCCGCAGCTGGTTTGGCTCGAGTGAGACGACTCCGCTCCTCTTCAACAGGACAGATCAGAGCGGTCGACATCACTCTCTATACTCCACTCCACAGACCTGACCATGATGCGCTGCGGCAGAGATCCTCCTCTCATCTTCTCAGGCAATAGTACAGCATTACCTCTTCCGGGTTGAGCAGCTCAATAGCGTTGTTTTGCACTAATGTTATTATGCATCAGAAGCTTCTGTACTTCTGAAGTTGCACCTTGATTTTAAAAGCTGACCACAGCTAGACTAGAAGCTGATGATGATGATGATGATATAAGGGACCAGTTATGATTGTTACCAAATTGATCTTTTTAATCATTGATGAAGCTATTCTCCATGTTTTATTAAAGGATGTCATTTTTAATGGTTTATATGGGAGCAGTAATTTTGGGACAAAGCTTGTGCTTTGATATTTCACAATATATATTTTTTAAAATAAAGTAATTTAATATTTTCTGTGCCTACATGTCTTATCATTTAGTTTGAGAACTTCGATAAGTAGTGATAATCAATATTGGCGTCACTTGTGTTGTCATCGAATTAGAAAACTTGTCTGATTAACATACTTGCAATATTATCATTCATTTTTAATATTATCATTAAAGGGGGTCTATTATGCCACTTTTTGGAAGATCAAAAATAAGTCACTGATGTCCCTAGAGTGTGTACGTGAAGTTTCTGCTCAAAATACCACACATATAATGTTTTAAAGAACTTTTAAACAGCCCCTTTTGGGCTTTGATCCTAATTGTGCCGTTTTGGTGACTGTCGCTTTAAATTCAAATGAGATCTTCTTTTTAAAAGAGGGCAGAGCTACAAATGTGTCAGCATAGTGGCAGATTCAACAACAAGACTAATTTCGTATGCTAATGAGGCTTAGATCATCACTAGTGGGCGGGGCTTTCCCCCTCTGATGACACGTACAAAGGTAGAGTGTCAATCAAAGTGTGTCTGCAGGATCAGGGTGTGGCCAAGTAGGAGCGCTCACTCTGAGTCCCTGGGCTCTGCAACGGTTGGGGAAATTCCAAATTGAACCAAAACAAACAATTGGCTCATGATTGGCAAGAGAAATTTGGTAAATGCATCAACTGGGGGGAAAAAAAATGTTTCTGCGGGCTGTTTTGATCAAGAATTATTATAAAAAGGCATCATGGTGGCGCAGTGGGTGTAGGACGATCGCCTCACAGCAAGAAGGATGCTGGTTCGAGCCTCAGCTGGGTAAGTTGGCATTTCTGTGTGGAGTTTGCATGTTCTCAGTGATGGTTTGCAGCTGGAAGGACATCCGCTGTGTAAAACACATGCTGGATAGGTTGGTGGTTCATTCCGCTGTGGTAACTCCAGATTAATAAAGGGACTAAGCCGAAAAGAAAATGAATGAATGAATAAATATTAATAATCAATATTGGTGTCAATTGTGTTGTCACAAAATTAGACAACTTGTCTGATTAACATATTGCAATATTATTATTAAAGGGCACCTATTATGCCACTTATTACAAGTTGGAAAATAAGTCTCTGATGTCCCTAAACTGTGTATGTGAAGTTTCAACCCAAAATACCACTCTTATAACTCTTTAAAACTGCCCCTTTTAGGCTTTGATCCTAATTGTGCCATTCTGGTGACCGTCGCTTTAAATTCAAATGAGATCTTCTTTTCAAAAGAGGGCAGAGCTACAAATGACTGTGGCTGTTTCTGAATATGCATTCTTCAGCATTCTTGCGTCCTCGTGTTCTCATTTAACGTCATAATCAACGTCAAAGTTCAGTTCCAAGACTCAAGCTCGCAGGAACAGAGGATGCGTGAAAGTTCCTGGATGTGTTCCTGATATCGAGGATGCATCGATGCAGACTTGAGCACAAAATTTGAAGTCATCGCAGCTGAATAAAGGAGGTGGGAAGTGCAGCATTTTATATAGATTTATCATTAAAGTTTACAGATAGAACTTATTTGTCTGGGGAGGTTTCCTAAATGAGAAGGCGAAAGTAAACATCACCATGAAAATCTTAATAACAAACACAAACACATTAAGGGTGTTTATTTGCTGAAATCCCTATTAAAATCAGTTTTATTTGTGTTGTGCAGTGTATATTCGTAAAGTCTATATGCATAGTATATATTGTGAAAAGGGAAAAAACTAATCGTTGTATAAATGCTGTAATGTTTAAATAATTTCTGTTAAAAAGGCGTGAAGGTCATGTGACCATTAGGAAGAACGTAGCGTCGTATTTCTCACAGGACGTGTTTTGTTCTCACAGTTCTTTCGAGGTGACCTGGCAAATCCATTCTCATTGTTCTTGGAATTAAACTGCATAGTGGCAGATTCAAAAACAAGACTAACTTCCTATGCTAATGAGGGAGAGATCATCACTAAAAGGCGGGGCTTTCCCCCTCTGATGACACGTACAATGGGAGAATGTCAATCAAAGGGTTTCTGCAGACATTTATCATCAAGTGTGATTACAAAATACATTTTAAAATAATATATTTTAACCCTTAGAAGCAGGTTATATTCAGACTGTTGCCATAAAAACTTACAAAAGTGATTTTTACACAAGAGGTTCCCTTTATAATAAGTCAGTAATTGAATATTTTTTTTATACTCGCTAAAATACATTTGTTTGAGAGAAAAAAAAAACATTTTATAACATAACAACTTATATTGTCCAAATTTTAATTAAATATTTTCCATTTGAATATATATTTTGTTTAGAATTTATTCTTATGATTTAAAGCTGTATTTTCAGCATCATGATCTTTCAAAGTCATTTTAACAGATGGATTTGTTGCTGGAGACAATATTGAAAACAGTTGAGCTGATTAATTTGTTTGTGTAAAATCTGATATATTTCTGTTCAGCATTATTATGATTAACAGAATTTTAACATAACTTTATGGTCACCTGAGCTCAAATGCTTCAATGTTGAATAAAACAAACAAACAAAAAGTAAATAAAAACCAAAATAAATAAATAAAAAAGCAGTATTTGATATCCACACTAGACATCCACCAATCCGTCCGTCCGTTTCCAACATTTTATTGTGGAGTATGTACAGATCCTCCTAATAAAACACTTTATACATTATGTACAGTAAGTTAATTTACTCCGCAGTTTAGATCATGGCCGTCCTCAAACACAACCAAAGTCGATCTAAGAAAAGAAATCTATAACGTAGAGCTAGAAATAATGAAAATACACAAAGAAGGGAGGGAAACATCCACTTTTAAGGGCACATGAGAAATCCACAGACCTTCATCTTCCTCCGAGAACCAGAAATCACATTCAGAGAGGAAAGTCCCAACAATACTCGGATTCAGAGCTTTGTAGCTTTTAGATGGTCACGCTTCATTACCCAGAAACCAGTTCTCCGGTGCGTGATGATGACAGATCCTCCATACAGCGCCTTGTGCCTCATTTAAATGACATTTAAGAACACGTGAACGTTTCTCAGATAGACTGACGTCTGAACAAGTGGCCAAGAGTCCGTAAGAAGTGTTTCTAGAGTCACAAGTCAATTGATGGATGCTAGTTTTAAAGGTTGTCGTGATCAGGAGTGTTTGTGGTCTCCAGTTTGCGGAGACGGCGGCGTCTCAACTCGGCGGCGCTCGGCTCACCATCATCCTCATCTTCCTCCTTGACATCTTTCTCTCCTTCTGTGGTCGAGTCGGGCTGAGAAAAGCCTGCCGCTCCATTTATAGATTCTCCTATGGACACCAGAACAGAAAAGTGGCCTCATGTATACATGCATCTATTATATACACGCATACATATAAGAAAAAAAAAATGGATTTCATTTTTGAGGTCAAATAAACTTTACATAAAGTGAGTTAAACATGTAATTAACTCACTTCAGTATTTTAATTCATCTTTTTGAACACATTTTAAACATGATCGTTTTTAGAACTAGTTTCTAATAACCAATTTCTTTCAACTTTGCCAGGACAGCAGTAGTATTCAGCTTAAAGTGTCATGTAAAGGCATGAGTAGGTGAATGGTCCAGTGAAATTAGAATAACGTTTGTTTAGATCTTAGTCTCAGTATGTTAGTCTTAAGGATATCTATAAGCTAGTGCGCTTCAAAACAGTGACAACATTTGTGTTTGGAAGATAGAAAACTGATACAAACATGCAAAGCTCGCCTAAATCGATCAATCATTCTATGTCAAATCCTCTCTGACATGCCCCGCCCCCTTCAAGATGCTTCTCTTTGTGATAAAACCAAAATGCTATTGGCTCTTTTTTTAAAAGGGAGGAGCTACTTTATGTCCCACCCTATCTTCGTAGAAATTACGTCAAACATCGGATAAAAAACAAACAAACATGAAAATAAATTAATATAAATCAAATCACACTTCAAAGCACTTGAGGATACGTAGGTGAGTTGGTGAATTAGGCAAGACTTTGGATAACAGTCGTTTGTGCTGTAGCCAACTGGACAAAAAATGAAATATGAAATAAAAATAATAGATTTTTAACTTGTATTTAATGTTTAAAATGCTAATCCAATTAGGTTCACTTTATTTGGTAAACAAAGCAAGTCTCTCATATAATATATCTACTGAAAGACAGAAAATATCACTGTACAAACTGCATTGTACATAATTCAGTTGAACGTTTTCATATTAGTCAATAATATCACTGTAATTAAATTAAAAACTGAATTAATATAGATTTACACACATTTACTCAAGTAAATAAACAGAATTAATGATGGGCTAAAAATCTGTGGAAATCTTCAGATTCCGTGTGGGCCTACCCATCACTAAAGGCTGTTGCCTTAGCCAGGTCTCTTGTAAAAGAGATTTTAAACCTCAATGAGACTTCCTGTCCCCGTGTTTGCGTGGGTTTCCTCCGGGTGCTCCGGTTTCCCCCACATGTCCAAAGACAGGCGGTACAGGTGAATTGGGTTAGCTAAAATTGGCCATAGTGTATGTGTGTGAATGAGTGTGTATAGGTGTTTCCCAGTGATGGGTTGCAGCTGGAAGGTCATCTGCAGCGTAAAACATGCTTAATAAGTTGGCGGTTTATTCTGCTGTGGGGACCCCGGATTAATAAAGGGACTAAGCCGAAAAGAAAATGAATGAATGAATGAATGAGACTTCCTGGTTAAATAATGGTAAAATAAAGTCAAATTAAAATAAAAAGCAAATGGTACTTATTTGAAATATGCCTGTTAAGATTTTTCGGTGTATAAGCACATTTCTGGTGTATATTTTAGATCATATCAAAGAAAATGAAATGGGACGTTTTCTAATGTCCAAAATGCTATTTTCAATGTTTCGCTTTGACCCATATTTTCATAAATAAAATAAAAAAATAAGAGATTTGTGCATGTTTCAGAAACCGCAATCATCTCAGCACCTTTCACCATCAGCCCTGCTGTGTATCAGTGTTTACTTGAGGAAGTGATGTCATCTTTCCTCATTCTCCCACTCACCGCTCTGGATCTCCTGACCGGCCGTTTCTGTGTTGGCGGTGGACGGAGACGACTCCACGTTCACAGATTCACTCGTCTCGCCAGTGTTCGTTTCTGATCTTGGAGGACTAAACAGGAAGTGGAGTAAAAAAACACAAACAGAAAAAAATACATGGGAATTTCAGAGGTATGAACTGGATGTGCAACTTTCCATCAAGCAGATCCGATCATGTTTGCATACCTTAGAGTAGCCACTGTGCTGAGGTAGTGGTGAATGTTGAGCATGGCGGCATCCAGCAAAGTGTGGATGTTGTGAAGACACTGCAGTCTGGCTTCCAGACCCCGCCGGCCCTCCTGCTCCAGCTCTCTCAGCTCAGCCTCAGACATGCTGGACAGACTGGATGGTGGCGGCGGCATCGAGGACACTACAAAACACAACCATGGAGGATTCATCCAATATACTGTACAACTACAAGGGATTGTTTTGTACATTAAGTATTATTCAGGGTTCTATGCTTTTCTTAAATGTCAACTTTTCATTAGTTCCACCACACAGACATGAAAAACAGTTGATTTTCCTTGATTCTGATTAAGATAAACTTGTATTATCATTGTATGATTTTATACACATTTCATTAATCGAGTAGGAGGATTTCAGTGACCAGGTTTTGTATTTTAATACAGATTCCACGTCTACTAAGCTAACATTTTCTAGGTGCTATTGATTCATTAAAACAATGTTAAATAGTTCTCTGATATCTAAATAGAAGGAATGTGGCTTAAGTTCATGCAAAAGTTTTCCAGAAATGGTTTTATAGGTCCATTTCCAACTCTAGGAATTGGCTCTAATAGGATATGCTTAATTTTGAGCATTTTTGGAATGGTCATGAATATTAATAAGCTCTGCTCTGACGCTCCAGCAGCTCATGTCAGTGCCTGTGTGATGTCCATGTATGATGTTCTTCAGTTGTCAAACTATTTTTTATTTTTTTTATGAGTAGATTCCTTGTTAAATTCCATTTTTCAACTGAAGCTTTGGAGAAGTTTAATCTAGCTAGAAGGAGCGAGTGAGATACATTTAGGCTGCCAGAAAATATTTTGCACCCCAGTTGTGATGTGGATGAAAAATAGACTAAACTGTAAGTATACACAACAAAAAAAGGGCTGACAGAAATGTATTTAGAGAGGAATTGTGTGGTTTTAACGTATATGAAAATGCAGGAATTAATTAACTCTGCATAAACAGATGACTTTCTGAAATGTATTGGCATCCCTTCACTCCAGAAAAATAAATAAAAATCACAGCTAAGCAATCTGACATGATGCACAAATGTGCATTAAACACTCATATTAAGCAGTCTACATGTGTCTGTTGTCTCATTACAAACACATGCAGCAAGCTTCTTAAACTTATAATCCATTTATCTCGCATTTTGCATTCTGACGAGCTGTGAACACTGTGGTCATACATTGCTGCTTGCTTCACAGATTCATTTACTCTTTCTTTACACCCGTTCCATTTCCAAAATAAGTGTACTACATACATAGTAAGTATAAAATAAGTTTAGATAAAGTTAAAAACAAGGGAACACATGACTGTTGTAATCTCACTAGGAAACATTGCAGCCAATCAGTCGCTACCTGCATATTAATGGCCACATAGATCAAAGTCAGTGTGTTTTTCCAACTGTCCTGTTTTTCACCAGGATTATTCAATCCTAAAATTTACATGAGAACAAGCAAACAATACTTGTACTAAAATCTTATTGTTCAATTATGCATAGATATAGCCTGATTTTCATTCTATGACACCTTTAAAGGAAATGCAGATAAATAATGAGCATTCAAAAAAAGAAAGGATCAAAAATCTGAACTGAATGGAATCAAAGCCACATAAACAAGAATGAATTTGCCTTTTCTTTTTCCTCAAACAAGTTCAATTGTCCAGAGTGTCTTTCACACTGGTCCTGGGCTTTACACTTACTAAAGGGTGGTGGAGGAGGCATCGGCAGCCATGGAGCTGATGGGAAAGGTGGTGGCATGGTGAAGGGGAATCCAGGCAAAGCTCCTGGAGCAGCAGAGGCACCATCTGCACTCGACTGGGATAAACTGCCGGCTCCTGATTCTACAGGACAGAAGAATTACTATAATGAAAATTACTTTGATTATTTTGGTCGGGTTTCTAATCCAAATATCTAAAAATACTTAAAACCAAGAAGCATTTTGTTATAGACTATAGTCTTGTTTTAACACGTTAAATGCCAAAATTGAGTGAGTTTCTTAAAAGAATGTCAAAAGAAAAAAACAAGATTACTGTGCTTACCCCTATGGCAGATTATTTAGCTTGTTTTAAGGGAAAAACTCACTTTATTTTGCCACATTAAGTCTTAAAACAAGACAATATGTTTTGCTTGTCTAGAAAATGCTTCTTGATTTAAGATTTTTTTAAGTAATTGAACTAGAAATAAGACTTGCTATGGAACTTACTATTTTCCTAGTAAGTGTGTGTAACATTAGAGGTGCTTACCTGGTCGGCGCAATAGCCTAGTGGTTAGCGTGCCGACATATGGTGCAGTAGCACGTCAGGGCGTCCCGAGTTCGAAACCCGGCTCGAGGACATTTCCCTACCCTACCCTACCCCCACTCCCCCCCTCTCTAAATACTGTCCCATTTAATAAAAAAAGGCTAAAAATAAATCTTTAAAAAAAAGAAAAAGAAAAAGGTGCTTACCTGAACCCTGTGCTCCATCACTGCTGGGCTGTGGAGTGTCAGTAGGAGCTGCCGGTGCTCCAGGAACAGCAGGTGGAGGCGCACCAGGAAAAGGACCCCAAAAGGGGAACAGACCAGGAGGAAACTGAGGCATCATCCCTGGAGCAACTGCACAGCAGAGCAGACATGGTTTACTATACTAATAAATCGCACAGATCAGATTCAGCACTGGCTTGGTTTTGGCAGTTGTACCATTGACAGGTGGAGGTACAGGGGCATTGGCGGGGGCAGGTGGGGCAGGTGCTTGTGCTGGAGGAGGGGCAGGCGTCTGGTTTGGCTGAGATGCTCGCAGGACGTCCATACGACAGGTCGGACACGTCTGCTGTCTCTGGAACCACGAGCGAAGGCAACTGCAATGGTAGAAAAAAGTGAATATTCATGCAGATATTAATAATCAAAGGGAGATTCGTCACAAACTGTGGACATGCACCTCGAGTGAAAGATGTGGTTGCACGGCAGTTTCTTGGCTCCAGTCACCATCTCCTCTCTGCAGATGATGCACACATTGTCGGTGGCTTGCAAGTCTTCAGGGGTGGCATCTGGATAGCTGTAAGATAACAGGGGAAGCCGTGATGAACATGATATTTTCTGAAATGCATTTTATTATTAATATCTGTAATTTACAACAAAACATTGACAAATTGTCAGACAAATAGGAGACACGTGAGTATTTGTATAGTTTTGTATAGTTGTATAGTCTCCAAAGACTACGTCGAATAGTTCGGACTGCTGAGCGAATCACTGGTACAACCCTTCCTACTCCCCAAGAACTGTACTTATCCAGAGTGAGCAGAAGGGCTGCCAAAATCACTCTGGACCCCTCACACCCAGCACACTGCCTCTTTGAACTTTTACCTGCTGGTCGACGCTACAGAGCACTGCACACCAGAACAGCCTGACACAGAAACAGTTTCTTCCCTCAGGCAATCCATCTCATGAACACTTGATGATAATAATTGTGGAGCCAACATCACTACTTGCTATATACACTTTTATACACATATACACTTATTTAACAACACACTTTACATGCCAATTTGCACATAACAGCTGCACATATAACATTGTATATAGTAATAAACATGTACATACACTTGTCAATCTGTATATTTGCACTCACTACTTACTTCTATTTTTAAAAAATATATATTTATGTGTGAACATACCTGGCAATAAAGCTCTTTCTGATTCTGATTTATTTCCCACAAGTCTATGAATTCAATTTCGCTTTCAACAAATTCAGCCAGGCCTGACCTTTACAATGAATGTTACTTCAGCGAATGTCTGTATAGTTTCATTTTTTTTATATACACATTTGCTTTCTTTTTTATACCCATTATAAATTATTATGGAGTAAGAGGAAATTTACGTATGCAAAGGTTTCATTTTATTTAGGACTTTATTTTCATTTCCGAATCAAATTTTAATTTACTACTAAATAACTAAATTAAACTCCAGTGTGACTTATGGGTACTTTTTTTTTTTTTTAAGTAAAAAGCAATACTTTTAGTCATGAATTGTTTTCTGGAAAACATAGGGTTCTTTTTTAAACACCATAAATAAAATTGTGAAAATTCTAAGCAATGGAAAACAAGGGAAAAAAAAAGATAAAATAGTCAATATTAAACATGGCACAATATCAAGTAAAAACATGAAATATAAGAATAAGCAAAAAAAATGTTCTAAAGATATTTAAAAACTGTAGAGAAATTATTCATAATATATAACAATGTGCACATAATAAAATAAAAATGACAGTTATTTTACAATGACAAAATAAAAATATATTTTGTTTAAAATATAACTTGCAAATTAAGGAATTTTAGGGAGACACTCACAGAGTATTCATATTACGAATGGCTCGTCGAGACATGATGGCGTCTGTTACTGCCTTCTTGAATTGCCTGATGAAGACGAACATTAGGCCCATTGCAAAAGAATAATATAAAGTGGTCATACTTTACAATGAGGTTTCATTAATTATGTATTTATTAACATGAACAATACTTGACACATTTATTAATCAATGATTTAACATTTACTAATACATTATTAAAATCCAAAGCTGCGCATGTTAATTTATCATCAGTTATCATTAGGAGTTAAAATGAACTAACAATTAAAGACTTTATTGTCAACTAACTTTAACAAATAGTAAATATACTGTAAATATACTGTAATTCATATTTTGGTAATGTTATGATCTACTGCATTAAATAAACTTGTAAAAAGTGTTACTAATAAACAAAACAAGATGATGTATGACTTACCTCATTGCAAGATACATGGGTCGAATAGCAAACAGAGGGAAGGTGTGCACTTTTATCATGATGGTCATGAACGCCATATACAAAAGCACCTTGATGAAACCTGAAGGACAAATGTAATATCAGTCTGTTAACGCATTGGCTTCAAAATAAATAACTAGCCCACACTATTGGTCTGTGTGATGTACCTGTAAAGAGCTCTGTGTAGAGCATGTAGACGGCCTTATTGTCCCATGGATTCTCACTCTGCAGATCAATTGTATGTAAAGTGTACTTGATGAAGGTTGTGAGGACCATAGTCATCAGAATCGCATACTGAAACAAAAGCAAAATACTTTTCATAATGTGTCAAATTTCATAACATTAAATGATTTACAGTAGCCATTTGATTTCTAAAAACCATATAAAAAAAACTCTGATTTCCAAATTGCTCACCTGTTTTAAAATGACAACATATTTCAAGTCATGTGACACCGTTTGAGAAAGTTTAGGGCCATTAATTAAATTGTAAGCGTACCCCAAAATAAAAATGCAGTTTCAATCCATTTAGTAGGGCTGGGTGATTAATCGAAAAGTACTCGAAATCAACATTCAGATTCTATAATCAATCCCAAATACTTTCAATAACGTGTGTGGAGTCACGTGACCGCGCTCTGTTAAAGCTGATTTACACTTATTATATTATGATTTCTACTTATTATATTATTATGACATTATACTTCTGCCAGGGGCACGAGTACAGTCTGGCAGAGCCTTCACATACCCGCGCACCTCTCAAAAAAATGTACTTGCACGTCACAACGATGCATATCAAAGGTTTGGTGATTGGTCGGTTTGGTAGCGGTGAAGACAGTGGGCGGCGAAGAGAGTGTTTTAATTTCAGTTGTTCAGCATTGATGTTTAATAAATAATCATAAATAGTAGATTGTTTCCTTCAATTATTTTAAAATCAAGTAATGCACCCTTTGTTCAAAAATCTCTCACTTGTAATATGTGGCATATTGACTACACAACTTGTCAGTAAACTATGAATTCAAAAACATTAAATAAATAAATAATCGTTCATTAATAGTAATCGAATTAAAATGTTCAATTAATTAAGATTTTTATTTTAGGTCAAATCCAAGCCCTACCATTTAGCATTTTGTTTAGATTCAGAACAAATCTGAGGAGCAATTTAATGAAATCTGACAAATTTCTGTCCCTCCGTTGAGAGTCCACCCACCCAAAACTCATTCATTGGCTTTCACCCTTAAAGCATGTTTGTCTACCTTATAAATAAAATATGACTCTACATAATATTTGGATTAAACCACCCGAATCATAGGAGTTTAATTTATGAGCTCAACGTTTTAAAGTTGTGTGTGAAGAGACTTTTAATGAAGAGACAGAAATATCACAGACTTAATATATCTCTCTTTGTGTTCAAAAGATGAACAAATTATTTAAAGGCTTCTAATGAAATGACAACAGGGTTGCCAGGTCCAAGAGATTTCTGCATCCCAATTAAAACTCACCAACAAGGAATGACATTTTTTTTTAATTTTTAATCAGGCAATTCCTGGATTTCCTCAAAAGCAAAGTTATATATATTATTCACAGACTATTAACTTCTTAGTACCTTTTTCAGACATGGGCATAACTAATGTCTCACTTATTTAATATGTGGCATTCGTCAGACTCATTATACTCACTCACTAGCATTGGTTTTTAGGTTGCCAGGTACAAATTCAGGGAACAATTTTCAGTTTTTATTTTGTATTTGCGAGAAAAAAAATATTTTGCAGCTTCATCACATTATGAAAGTAGCCCAAAAGATTGCAATCTAGAACTTAATTTTTACCACAACAGCATTATTTAAAAAACAGCCAACTGTGGGGGATAACTGCAATGCTCGCAACACTACCTGAGAATGAGTCAACTAACCTTTATTAAAGGTCTAATTAAACTTCATTAAATAAATATTACTGACATTTACTTTTGTAGAATCTCACACAATCGACAAATAGAAATAAACTAATGCTCACCTCAAATCCAAAAACCAGCTGCACTGACGCTCCTCTTGTTATAATGCTGTGACACGCATGATTGACAAACAGAAAGTCCATCACTCCCAGCAACACCATTAGAGCTGTACGAGAGTAAAGAGCATTAGTGACACGCTCACAAAATGATGCAATAATTAGCCAAATATGGCAAGCTAATGTCAAATGACTTCAAAATCAAAACGCAGGTGCAGCACAAACATTTGCATATGCGAAAATGCGGGTTAGAAGTTTCACATGTAAAAAGGAAGTAAAAGATATATTTGGTTGAACATTACACAGGTCACAGAGAATCAGTCACACTTTACTCACAGAGCACTCTGAAATGGAAGACCCATGAGATATTTGGACTCCTCTCCATCTAAAAATAAAACGGAAATATTATATTAAACGAGCAATTCCAGCGTTATGGATGTGACATTTGAGGCAAAAACTTAAAACAGAAATTCAAAGAGAAGGTATATGTTAAATTTTTACTGAAACACCTGTTTATATTTTCCAAAACAACAAAACCACAGAGTTATGGGACAATAAAAGCATCAATCTGTAAACAATTTTTCAGATTTCAAATAAGGAGAATAAATATGCGTTTTGGATGTGACCAAAAATGTTTGCGAGTTAAGTCTACAACAAACTTTGTAGAAATTCTGTGAATTAAACTGCACAACCCAAAGGAAACAGTGCTAATCAAAAGGATAAGAGTTGGCTCAACATAGAATTAAAATGATTAATTTTATTTTATTTGACATTTTTGCATTTATGAGGAGAAAGCTTCATTATGAATGAGACCCCCTCTCTGTATTGGATGTGACAGATGTGAAATATTTGGTAAATTAAATATAATTATTTGAAAACGTCGACAGAGACATTGAGTATTTTTAAAGTACTGTAAAATACAAGACTACACTAAAAACTTAAGGGCTGCGCTATTTTTGGTGAAAACTTTATGGAAAGGTTGACATTTGCATGAAATTGCTCAAATACTATTTATCAATTAATATTTTATAACAATTCATTTAAAATATACAGCTTAGGAAAGATTCTCTGACTTACTGTGTTTGAGAAAACTTTTGTTTTATTCTGTAAACTAAGGATGTCATTTCTTCCTAAATTAAAACAAATATATTGTCTTTGTACTGCATAATATGTTGCTTTCAAACATGTTTATATTAATTTTTAGACAACAATAACAATGATTGTACTTTAGAATCGTTAAGAAATCAACATTTGGTGGAATAAATTTGATTTTAAAATCCCAACAAATGAAAATTTGTTACTCTGACATTCTGTTATTCGTCATTTTTTCAAGTGTTCTAAATTATAATATTTTATTTCAAAAATCTGAAATTATCAGAGCTTTGTAGAATAAAACAAACATTCACACATTTTTCCTCAAACCCATGCCTAATGAATCCAAATCATCCTAATAATTCTCTGGAATAATGACTTATTGTGTTTGAGGAAAAACCTTTTTTTCCTGTAAACTATGGATGTCATTTCTTCCAAAATTGAAACAAAAAATATTGTCTTTGTACTGCATAATATGTTACTTTGAAACATGTTTACATTCAATTTTTAGACAAAACCATAACAATGATTTTACTAGTTAAGAAACCAACATCAAAATTTGATTTTAAAATCACAACAATTGAAAGTTTTTTTTATTCGGACACATCGTCATTTTATCAAGCGTTTTAAATTACAAAACATTTACTTAAAACATTAGAACTATCTAAAATTATCAGAATTTTATAGAATAAAACAAACATTAACCTTTTTTCACAAACCCATACCTAATAAATCCAAATAACCCTAATAATTCTCTGGAATTATGACTTATTGTGTTTGAGAAAAACTTTAGTTTTATTCTGTAAACTACTGATTTCTTCCAAAATTAAAACAAGATACTGTCTTTGTTCTGCATAATACCAATGATTTTACTTCAGAACAGTTAAGTAAACAATAGTGGTTGAATAAATCTGATTTTCAACTTAAAATATTTGCTGTTCTGACATATCGACATTTTAACAATTGTTCTAAATGATAATACTTTTTTTATTTTAAACTTTCTCAGACCTTTATAGAATAAAACAAATATTCCAATTTTACTCAAACTCATACCCAAGAAATCCAGCACATGCAGAGAAATTGACACTTTTCAACTGGTGTCTTTAAAATCTTGGTTTACTCACAAAGTCCACCCTGTCTTCAGCCAGCCAATGGAAGCACTTGAGGAAAAGCAGCAAGGTGAAAAGGGCCACAAAGCGAGGGGAAAAATCATCCCTGAAGACGGTAAAGGCTAAACAGGTCTCTGTCACTGCATACCAGGAGCGCTCAATCAGGTGCTAAAAGAAATATAAAGAACATACAAATGAGAATAACATAGAGAACTTTTTTAAGCTGTACACTTATAAATGTAGACTCCAACCTCCATTTCAGCAGCTCTCAGTTGCCCAAAAAAGACCTTCCTCATTAATTTCCCCAGAAGGAAAACCAAAACGAAAGCCTGAATATATAAAACCTGCAAAAGAAACAGTAGATAAGTCAACCTGCACAGTTCGCAGTGTACAACTGCCATTCCATCAAGATATGACACTAAATAAATGGCACTAAATAAAATGATGTTGACTTACTGCCATACTAGGGCTGCTTTTGGTGAGGTATACCACAGTCGGGTAGAACTGGTGCTTGAGGAAGTAGGCATGGGCAACCACTGCGCCAGTCAGCGCCAAACTGGTGGCTGTTACAAGAGCGGCTCGCACCATCTTGCACTACAGAGGAGAGAAAACAAACACATTATAAGTGACAGCTTTAATGAGGACTTGTTTTGAGGGTCATGTTTCACATTTCTATTCATGTTTTTGAATAAACCATCACTTTAGTTTTATTCTGTACACTGACATTTCTTACCAATTTCAAAATAAAATGTTCAGAGCGTTATTTTTCTTAACATTATAAAAAGGTGTCGGTTATATTACACAAAGTCTAAAGACAAGTTATTGTGAGCTTTCAATGAAAGGAACACAGAATTTCATGAAAATCAAAAGCAATTTCAGCACACACAAATGAGATTTACATACCTAATTTAGACATTCCCAGTATACTTGAAGTGAAAGTAAAAGCCCAAATAAAAGCATGAATATGATTAAACACATACTAGGTTCATTTTAAAAATGTATAATAGCAGAAATACTTGAGCAGAGCTTTAGTTTCGTTGTATTATTCGCTGTTGTCTGTTTAATGTTTACATGCCTCTTGGTTTCAAACAGGCAGCATTTGCTGAACAGTTAGCATTAAGGCTACTAAAGAGAGTTTGACAGTTGTAATAAATCTACGACTCAGATAACATACACTGAACTAAATCCTCAAAGGCATGTTTTAATAACCCAACCATATGCTGACAGGAATAACGAGCAGACTGGCCGAGCAGATACAGCAGTCAGTCAGTCAGTCTAGACATGACACGCACTGAGCTTTACTTACAGCCGCAGGAATCCGTTATTTCTCCTTCACGCAGACGCCCTCTGTTGCGTTTAGCTTTTAATAACTGCGTCTCGACTCAATCCTTCCATCTAAAGCAGTCCTGTTGGTTCCAGGCTGTTGTAGTCGCGGCCCCTTGACGGATACGTGTTTATTTTTCGCTTGCTCTCGAGAAAGGCCACCTCACTTCCGGCGAGAAGACGTTCCTGCCAGTAGAGTGAAGACAGCGCAGCGCAGCAGTTTTCAGAAAACTGAACCACGGTCACGCCTACAGCTGTTTCGCTTTCAAAATAAAAGCTCACGGAGGTATTGAGTAGTCTAACTAGGGAAATTTGCCCCCTATGTTTTCAGATATGTTATAAAAATTGCCCTTCCGTGCATTCAGACATGTTTTATTCATTTTTTTGACAGTAGAACAAGTACAAGTCTAAAGACATGATGAGGTTCAGACTCAAAGAGAAGGGAACACAGCATTTCATGACGATCAAAAATAATGTTGGCAGCATTTCAGCACACACACACACACACACACACACACATTTACAAACATGGACATTTCCAGTATACTGAGGTAAAATTACAGACCGAGACAAAGGTATGAATATGACAAAACACACACTAGTCTCATTTTTCACATTTGTTTCTACAAAGTTTAAAAACATTACGCGTTTATAGTTTTAGAATTTATTTTATTATTGTAGCACAGGTATAACGTTAACTGCAATTGTGCAACCAACATTTAGCAAACCAAAGAGTAACAAAATAATAAAACAGTGAGAACGACAAAAAAAAAGAGATCAAAACAAACGTCCATGTCCAAAACCAAGCCGAGTTTGAAAAAATATATATTTATTAACAATAGACGGCATTAGGTACCTATAAATCTCAATTAATAAGCAGCTGTTTCTAAGAGATTTTCAAATACAATTTCAAACTGTTTCTAAACTAGCTCAGTTTTACGTTTTATTTATTTCTTGAATGCATCAGAAATCTGTGACTAGAGGTCGCTGTTGGTTACATTTTCATTCGAGAACGTGCTTGGTGCTCGTGCAAGGTATCATGAGCGCGGCCGAGAAAGAGAATAGTTAAGGAAACGGATTGAGTTTTAATCTCTCACGAAGGTGGTCCAAACCTCACTTTCGGTGTCTAGAAATCATTTAGGTTTGAGTCCTCTGATATAAACAGATACAACAGACAAACAAGTTGCCAAAATCTGACATGACCAGTTTGACACTGCTGTTTTTAAGTTTATAAAAATAATTGTAATGTCTAGGCTCCTTTTTAAGTTCACGTAGTAGACAGTATAAGGCAACAATTAATACTATGCAGGTAATGTATCATGGGACTCACATTAACACCCTAGTCCAAAAAAAGTGAAAGCTTAAATGTAAAAATATAAATATTTTTTAAAAATCATACGCACCTTAATGCAAATAAAACCAATCAAAACATGCAAAGAGCACTAGCCAACATCAGTAATTTCACAAAATACTGAAAAAATACTTTTCATAAAATACTGGAAGACAAAGACATGTCAAATCACCAGGAATTCATCAGATAAAAGAACTTTATTTAAAAGCAGTAACTTTGATTTGCCTAAAGGCAACAGATGCTATAAAAAGGGAACATTTGTAATGAGCTTTGAGTCTAACAGTAAACATAAAAGGAAAATATGCCTTGCGAATAACAGGATTAGACAACATAGCAATTAAAAAGATTCTCATAGAACTAGGAAACTGCAATTGCATTTTTCAACTGGTGTAATGTGAAGTAGAGATCCATGAAAGCATGTCAATGTCATCTACTAGATTACCTACAGTTAGAGAAAATCAGTCATACAAGCATCATTTTAAAACAACTGTATGCAAAAAAACAAACAAACAACAAAACATGAAGTCAATTGCTAAAGCAGTAGTTAGTCCATTTTGTGTCACTGCCTAGAATTTTCCTATGCTAGATGTGCTTGTAGCCCCAGTTCATCTTCTCGTTCTGACTGCTGCAGGGTTTGGTGACGTTCTGCAGGTTGTGTAAACAGTTCAGCCCTTAAGACCTCCTATTCTTTCAAAGTGAAGAAAGAAAAAAAGAAAAAGAAAAAAAAAAAACAACAGCTCCTCCCAGGTCAGCCCATCATTACGAGACAGAAGAGATGGGGTTCAGAGGGGAACCCATTTGTGTTAGAACTTTATCCAGCCATTGCAGGGGGCCGTGGAGATGCACTTCTATCCAGCAGGGGGTGCTCGTCACGTCTTGTCTGTGGTACTCTGCACCCCAGCCCTTAAAAATAATAAATAAAATTTAATATTGAAGATTCAATATGGATGGATGGATGGATGGATAGATATACTACTTGGTTCTTGATCTACTAGGAGCAACAAGTGTATATTAGAAATAATATATCAAATGACTGATTATTTAATTTGATTTTTCCTCAATGTGTATTTTTAATGTTAAGATAAAAATCCTAATAATAATTAAGTCTGACATTGAAACATTTTTTCAAAAACCAAAGTAAACATTTACAAACTAAATGAAGTCATTTTTGGTGTTGCTAGTGTTACAGTTGTACTCACAGCCTCAATTTAAACTAATACTTTGAATATTACACTTTATTGTGGCCAAGTTCCACTATCGGACAAAAATAACAAATTTAGGCATTATCTGTAGCTTAATTGTAAACAATTCTAAGGAACTCTTATTTTGAAATATTTAGGATTTACTATTTCTGGCTGATAAATCGGAAAATAGGTGAAATAAATGTAATATTACAACCATGTAAAATATATTCAAATAAAACACCATACCGGAAACACTGTAACACTATAATTCTTAAACAGTACAAGCAATTTCTTTGCATAAATATGCTAAATTCATTTATTTGAAACTGATCTAAGCTTGAAAGCTATGCAATTGAACTTTGCATTTTAACTTTTATGAATATTTTAATTGCCATAATTAGATTGACATCTTTGAAAGATTTACAAATTCAATATCAGTTTTAGGCATGGGCCGGTATAAGATTCTAACGGTATGATAACCTTGGATAAAAATATCACTGTTTCACGGTATTGTGCTCACTGCTCTAAAATATATTCTTTTTCAATGTCTGGGTAAAAAACAACAACTTTCTTTGCCTTTGAAAAGTATATATATATATATATATATATATATATATATATATATATATATATATATATATATATATATATATATATATATATAGATATATATTTTTTTTTTTTTTTTTTTTTTTTTTTTTTTTTAAAGATTTATATTATTTTGGAGAAGTAAACGTGTCAGGCTAAATAATTCAAATGAAGCATTGACAGCATTTGCTGTCTTCATTAGTTTCAAAAACACAGATTTCTTTACAATTTAAAATGGCATCTTTGGATATTTTTTCTGCTGGAGACACTGTTGTCCTAAAAAACAAACAATAAATAAATAAAAATCTTACACATACCTTAGGAATGGTATTACAGAAAATTTTGGTGGTTTTAAAACCTTGACTTTTCCAAACCGCGGTAAACCTTGAAAACTTATCTTCCCATGCCTAATCAATTTTTATGTCAGCTTTAAGTCTTGTTAAAATGACAATTAAAACATACTTTATACTACTAAACATCTTTTCAAAAGATTCCCACAAGTTCCTAAAATAACATTTGTGGCTACTTTTAGTTACAAATGCAAAAGAAACACTCAAAGCTGAGCCCTAATCTGATCTGAGCAGAGCATCTGAACATTATCCACTGGTGGCGATGCTCGTACCTTTACAAAGCTCATGCGGATGGTGCACATCTTGGTGAGCTCATAGACGGCCTCAAAGCCGTGGTTCACAGACTGAGCGAGAAGCTGAGCAAATTCTTGGTTGTTGAAGATTTTGAGGCTGCAGCCGCTGGGGATTTTGCAGACAGTCGTGGGATGGAAGCCATGATGGTAGTTGCAGTTTCGACTCTGGACGAAAATGCTGGTATCACTCAAACACTCTGCATACACCTCTCCTCCAACATAGTACAGGTGAACACCTGAGGGTCAGATACAGCATACAAGAGGTCATTGTACATCCAACATCATGGCCAGAAAAACTATTTAGCATATATATTCAAGATCAGAAAGAGATATACGTAGGTTTAACTGAGATTTAAGTCAAAAGTTAATCATAAAAAGAACCAACAACGCTTCTCCACTATAATGAAACATGTTTGATTTCAGAATGTTTTAGCTGTGGAAATGAGGGACTATCATTACAAAATTAACACAATCATGTTCTTATCACGTTATTCAACCATGACATCTATCGTGAATCATCTATAAAGCTCACAGAAAATAATATCCGCTTGCTTCTAAAAGACCATTCAAAAGAAAAATGAAAACTATAAAAATGTAATAACTGCTCTAATTCTATAGATTCACAGCATTGAAGATCATCATCACTGAAATCTCTTTCAGAGTGCTTTTTCCAGCCTTTAAACAATAAAAGACATGGACAGCCAATCACAATACACTCAGCCGTAAGGAAAACAACCTTAAAAAGGATGCCATTCAAGGTCACTTTCTGACAAACAATTCAAGCAGTGTTATTTAAATAAAATTATATAAATAATTATAACTGGAATAACAACTAGGTTACAATTGTAACTAGGATATATTTGGAATAGCTTATTGTTTTCTTTTGATTACACTTTCTGCCAATCTGTCTTCTGCATTTTTATAGAATATTCATTTTTATTTATACATTTCACTTTAAGTTACTTCTATTAATTTGTCTAAATTCAGTTAGTTGACAACAACATTTCTAATGTTTGTTTCGCTCATGTTCTGAATTTTATATTTATAATTTATATAAGATATTCATAGTATAAATGGAGGAGTTTGACTTTGTTCACTAAGGCCTGAGTTATTAATCAAAATGAAACCGCAAATGTGATGGATCAAAACTGCACTTGTCATGCACATCTTGTCAAGAAAGCAGTTTTATGACCACTAGTAAATTTCCTTTGAAGTCAGTTGGTGCTCTCATGCAGAAACTCCAAATGATTGCAAAGGACAAATGTAGGAAATCCTTATAGATTTGCATTTTAAACAGAAGATTTAATTGCTTTCATTCATTCAGCATGACTATTAATCAAGCGACCATGGAATCATCTCATATACGGATTATAAAGCGAGTTAGGAGTAAGAATATGTGTATATCTATGGTATTCTCACATGCAGCATCTTCTACACTGCAGTGGTGGAAGAAATTAAGCTTTTCAATGCTTTGAAGCAATTGAACCAATAGCTTCACCAAATTATTCAATGTTTTAAAGCGTTTAAAACAGCAAATGCTAGGGACACTTGGTCAAAACATGTAAATGCAACCAAGACATGCATTAGAACTGACTTTTTGCAAACTTTAAACTGAAAGTAGAAACTATAAATGCACTTTTCTAATATCATAAAATATTAAGTGTATGCATACTTTTATATATTTTTTTCCATTGTGGGCTTTGCTAAACAGGCCAAAAAAAAAAGACTATTAACTATAATTATTCCTTTTCATTTTACAAATGTCTCGTTAAAACATCAACAAACTCACAAAAATGACCCGAGATCAGTTAAAAACTAGAAACATGTTCAGTGATTTGCCACTGGGAGGCAATCTAAGTGAACCCAATGCTTCATGTGGATTTTATGGTATTAAATAGCTCACCCCTAAGCGGAGAACTACTACATTTTTAAAACTTAATGAAGCAATGCTCCGAAAGCAGCCATCACTATTACACTGAGCTGTAGATCACAAAGAACGCAACATTGCATAGCTTGTCAGCAAACAACGACTTTGTGTAAATAATGCTGCTCCATCTGAAAGCATGTGCAAGAGATTTACTAGATCTGGCTTTACTAACAAAAGGGCTCAAAATTGCAACTGTTTTTGTCATATATGCAATCGAAATTATCTATGCGACCTCAAAATATATTTGGGAGCATTTGTGCAAGTGCATAAAATTGTTGCCGTCCGACCAGTTTTCACTAAATGTTAACGTAGACTGCATCTTTGCACCAAAAAAATGCCAAACGAAGCACTCAGGAATGGTTTAAAAACAGTTGACATGTCAAGCTCTTCTTATTGACCCACTGCTCTTGAACAGAATGCAAATGTATTGGTTAATATCAGCTGTTAACTACTTATTTCAGGTGACGGAGTTACGGCTGCGAAAATGTAAAGGTATAGATATGAGAGAATGAAAATAACATGGACAAATTATGTTTTAAAAACCACCTAAAAGTTACAAATAATGGCACATCTTATTAGTGTTCTTAAACAAGTGTTCTATTTACACTTTTCGAAGAGTGGACAAAAGACTTCCATTGGGTTAAAGTCTGCTATGAAATGACTAAATGACCATTCACCCTAAAGCCGGTGGGACAAAGTTAAGGTAACAGTGTTTGCCACATCTAAACATTTTAAGCATGAGATGTTCTGATGTTATTTAATCCATTTAACCATCACGATGTTTTCTATCATGCAACTGTCAGCATGTACACCATCACCAAAGAGCATTTTTTACTTTTTAAAAAAGACTGTTATTGCTATTAAGATGGATATGCAAATAAATAAGTAATAAGTCAATATTATCTGTGCAATATTAGACACCACCCGTGAGAACAGCACAGTTAGGTGCGTGTAGGGCAGGTGGGCGCATGCAGATTTTTTTTGGCTGGTGTGCCTACATTTTTTAAGTTAGGAACACTGGTGCAACCAAGAAAAAAAGGTTAATTTAGAGCCCTGATGAAGATCGTCTTCAGTTAATCTCCCAGCACTTTTCACTGCAACAAAAAGTCACTTTCCACTATATTTCAATCCCAGGACTAATCGAAAAAGCACAGTAATAGAGCAAAATAACTACACGCATACCTTTGCCGATGTGGCGACGGGTGTTTTCAATAGTGGAGTTGCGATTGACATTAGAGAGAAGGCCCAGGCAGAACCGGTTCTTGTTGTTGGATGGGTCGGTGAATCCATCAACCAGTACGCTGGTGGAGGAAGCATGGTAAGCCTCTCCCACACGATTATTCAGCTCATAGTACACAATAGAGCACCAGTGACTGGGCTCCTGATACTCCACTGGCTGCACATCTGAAAGAGGAAAATAAAACAAGACCTTGAGTTGTAGCCATCTATTGTTTCAACTCGCACAGACACTTCAGCACATCAGCTAGATAAACATTCTGAAGAGATTACAGGAGGATACTGTGCCAAAGGGACTTTAAGATTACCGCAAGCAAATGGTGTTAGCGATACAGGTTGCCTGAGTCATGATGACTTTGATTTTTAACTATAGCTGTTGTTGGTGTGATTTTCTATATTGGACAGGACGAAGTTTGTAAGATTATGTTCTATTATGGTCTGTCACAAAACAAAGTTATGTTTCCAATGTACCATGCTGTTACAATGTGCTTTTGAGAGGGAACTAGTCATTTGCAAAACACCCCTGAAATGTAATGTATAGATGGTAAACTAGTTGTACATAGCTGCTGGGTTTGGGTTGACAACATTAATTTCTTGATTAATTTAAATCAATTGATTAATTTTAATGTGCAAAAACATCACTTAACATTAGCAGACCTCCTCCAATCCAACAAATTACAGCAAATTAGTGCAAAGTTGCTTCTAATAAGAAAAGGTCTGATAAGAAAAAGTCCATTGTTTGGTTCATTACTGTAATTGTACTGCTTCTGATCCAAAATCATTTAAATTATTAATTACATAAAGTAAACAATAACATGAAAAGGTTAAGAAGATAATTACCGCAGATTTAAGTTCCCATTAATGCATGTAGTTGACATTATCCAAAGCAACTTATGTTGCATTGAAAAAGCATTTTTATTTTATCTTTTAAACTAACAATCACTGATTCTTTCTATAGTCTTTCAAACAAAATTATCATTAAAAACTGTATGGTGCAGTGATGCCCAAACTAGGACCCGCGGGCCAAAGTTGGTCCATTGTAACCTTTGATTTGGAATATAAATTAGGAAGTTACATATGGCAACTTTAACGTTATATAGTTTGGAATATCTTCCTTCAGCCCTCAATGATATTTGGTTTTTGGCCCTTCATACGAAAAAGTTTGGGAACCCCTGTTCTTGTGTATAAGAATGCTTTTGATGGTTTTTTTGATTGCCATTTGTGCATCCTGTCATACCGGCGGTGACAATGTGCCACAGAAACTGGCATTCTTAGGCCCAATCCCAATTCTACCCCTTAGCCCTTCCCCTTACCCCTACCCCTCGTTTTGTGCATTCTAGTGAAGGGGTAGTGGTGTCCCAATTCTCTTTAGCTTAAAGGCATAGGGCTAAGGGCAAGGGGTATACGCCCCTTTGAACGAAGATTTTTCCGAACCACACTCGAAACCAAGGGGTAAGAAAAAATTCCCAGAATACACCAGCCACAAATTTTTACAAACAAACACATGTTTTAATATTCATAACCGCGCTCCTGTTTTATCATCATGTTATAAAAACCCAAAAAAATAGCACAACTGGAATAACTACAGCAGTCTCAATCATCTGATCTCATATGAAGCAAGAGATCGCAATGACATCTGATGATGTGTGCAGGTGCTGTAGTGGTTCTTAGGGGTCGCCCTCGGTTTTAAGGGCCATGGGGAAGGGGTACAAAAATAGAATTGGGCCTCAATATTAGGCAATAGGTGCACTTTCCCTAATAAAACAATGCATGTGCATACACTTTCTACAGAATGTGCTACATGCAGTTACTTAACTTCCTTTGACACACACCTGGATCACTTTTGAATGGGTTGTTCGTTAAAATTTTCTTACCCCCTCTGGGCATGTTCTGAGGAGCCAGGCTGCTACCAGTCTCCATGGACTGAGAGCCGTCTTGCCCCATCTGTTCATCTGGAGGCATGTAGGCAGGAGGAGGAGTATCAGCTGGTAAAGAGACACATGAGAGAGAGAGAGAGAGAGGGGGGGGGGGGGAAGAGAGAGAGAGAGAGAGAGAGAGAGAGAAAATGAGTCAGATGATCAGGTCTGCTGCAAACAAATGGGCTTCCACTGCAATCCCCTGGAGCCTTCATTCTGATGATTCTTTACAGGAAGCTGCTTCACATCTTATGGAAACCTTTTAGTGTCAGATTTCACAACTCCCTTTACATGAAACACCCACCTCAGAACAGTCATACAGATATTGAAGATCTAAATACAAATGACAAAAACTATTGAAACAGGACCTTTTTGTTTGTGATATCATCAGCGCAAGTGTGAATTAGACATAGCACAGATGTTTGTTATTTGGATAGACATATGAAGTACTTTGACTCCTAGAAGTTCTTCTATAAACAATCACTAAATGTCCCACAGAACAGCAAATTATATTTCAATTTATGGCTAGTATAATAACGCAGTTTAAAAAAACGCTTTTGGCGAAAATCCCTAGAAGAAAAATATAAAAGGGTTTGTTAAGTTAATATTACTACTTCCAGACAAATTCAATAAAGCCAAATGAAAAAGAGCAGCCATATTGCTTGTCTGGTCTGGTCTTTTTCCCCCGGTCAAAATTATGCTGTTTTCCCTTGGAATTTTGCTTTAGAAAAACTAATGAATCGTCATCACTGAATTAGACATAAAAAAAAACAATAATATAAAACAATCCACTTGTTAGGTCAGAAGTCAGCTTCTGGGTCCGAGCACTCGATTAAACTGTACAGGGAGGCTCAACAAATAGTACCAATAAATGTTTACAAGGCTATGTAATACTTTCAAAAATCATGATTGCAATATATACAGCCATGCCTAATATCAAGTGACCAGAAAGCTATTTATTAACTAACTTGTTAATATATTGGTGAAGCAGGAAGTCTAGAGACTGTTGTATAAACCATGATTTTATAAGAAAGTAATTTGAAATTGTGATATAACTAAAAAGTGCTCATAAACGAATATTTCCTCAATTGAAATGAGTAGCCGCTTGGACCCAGAAACTGTATTCTGTCACGACTTAAACAGATAATTACAGCAGTAGAACTTTTACATTAAATACAAACACAATGTTGAAAAATATAACAAAAATAATTTTCTATTTCAATAATACCGTAGTTTAATAATTACATTTTAAATCCTTTTATTTTTTGCAATTTTCCATTGTCAGTTTTATTAGTGTTTTGTTATTCAATGCGGTTACAATTTACATTGCTTTAATACTTTATAATAGTTTAATCAGGCTAACCTAGAACTAAATTATGTCAAACATGTTTTTTGGGGTTTTTGTTTTGCAAATCTCAATGAATAAAAAGTAGCATTAAAAAAAAAAACTTCTGAGCAGTAGTGTTTGACTGTTGATGCTGTTAAAACCATGTGTGGTTAATAGTGAGGTTGTCACAAAAAGATTGACAATGTAACCATCAAATACCTCATATGTCAAAAATTAAACCGCTTCTTTAAGGCAGATCTGAGAGTGTTATTGCACTGAATCTAGCCCTTGCTATGAATAAAACCAGCTTCAGTTCAAACCCACAGTGCTATAAACCATTTGCTGTCCTTCTGCCTGAGCGCACCCAGCCTACAGATGCAGGCATCAGCAAATCACTCTGATACGGAACAGAGGGAGTGCGGTCCGGTGCCAAGTGATAGGCACACAGCAGAAGTCACTGGGCTTTGGTGTGCTGCTTAGCTGGCATTTCCATTGTTTACTGACAGCAATCGACACTACACAACTAACGGTCATATCAAAGGTTTATCATTCAGCATCATGCATCTTTTAATGATCACAACAACAAAGAAAATCACATTAGCTTGAGATGTACTGACTGGAATTTTAGCTAGAAATCAGAATGAAACATTTTTCCCCCAAACGAGTGATCTCTGTTCTAGGCATGACATGATAACTGGTTTCAAGGTATACCGTGGTTTGGAAAAGTCAAGGTTTTAAAACCGCAAAAATATTCTGTTATACTGTTCCTGTGGTATAAACAAGTGCGGTTAAATAAAAAGAGTTTTCTTTTTACCTTTGCATTTGGCCAGTTATCATTATAGCTCATGTTTACATATGAGCCAATATGAAAACTGACCAAATACAAAAGTAAAAAGAAAGTTTGGAGTTTTGTTTCAAATAGTTGGAATAGTAAATATTAATTTCATTTGTGAGAACTTTCATCTAAAGCTAGAAAAAAAATCTGTACTTGATGTAGGGCTGCACGATTAATCGGAAAAAGATTGCGATCTCAATTCCACCCTACACACGATTTTAATTCAGCATTTCTACGATTCAGCCAATTATATTTTTAAGGTCAGGAGAGCAGTCGTTGTACAAGTCTTCACAGCAACATGGACACCTCTAACTGTCCCATACTGTCTTTATGAGGTAAAATTCACCCAAAAATTGTATTTTTGTCAATGTAATGATGTATTCGGTCCGTGAAATCACACGTGAGCTGACCACATGCGGTTTGTTAACTACCGAGAGGACGCGCATGCCCGCCAATGACAGAACCTGGCTGTGAATAACGGGTAACAAAGTTGTAAATAACATTCAGTTTGTTGCGCAGAGCGATCGTTTGAGAGCCGTGCGGGAAGTGTGATTAGCATGTTTGTGTTATTTAACCAACATTATTGTTAACAACATTAATGCAGCATTTTAATATTTTTATTATTGTTTTAACATAGGTTTGAGAAATTACAATAAAAATAGCCCACTAATATCAACCTTTATTTTACACCTACAGAATCTTGAGAAAATGATGATCTTGATTTTAAGCAAAAAAAAAAAAAAAAACTCAAGATTCTCATTTTACTCAGAATCGTGCAGCCCTAACTTGACGTACTACACATATGCTTCACTTTGTGTATTTAGATGGGTTTTGCATCTGCTTTTTTATTGTATGTAAGGATATGGACTTTCAATCTTCCTAATGCTAGAAATATAGACGAAAATTCAATAGAGTCCAAAAAACAGAACTGGAGAGGGGAGGTTTCATTGAAGTATCGATAAGAAGAACCCATAGTCTTCAGAAAAGTTTAGACGATGTTGGTATTCTCTTTTTAGATGACCTCTGTATAATACATACTAAATTTGTTTACAGCAACACCCTTATTTCTGCTGCCCGATAAGTGGCGCCTACAGGCAAGGGTTAATTTTTAATTTTTATTTAACTAATCTACTGTTTTGGTTTTGTATAAGTATGTTTTACATAGCATAACTTAAGGTAAATCATTAAGATCTTATTTTATATTTCTAACCAAACGCAAAATAAATCAACATCGGAGCATCTCAAGTCTGCCACAAGCACAAATATCCCAAAAGATCCATCAGTACTGTGAGTGTTGCTTTATGTACCTGGTAGCTGGAAGGGGCTGGATGGCCCAGAGCTTGCAGGAGAGTTGGGGTACGTGCCACTGCTGGCGGGAGACGGAGGGTAGGGTGAGTTTGGAGAGATGGGGAAGGAGCTTCCTCCGCTGTGCTGCTGGAAGGACTCTGGGAAGGTGGCGTTGAGAGGCATATGAGGCTCGTTGTGACTCAGGTTGCGAAACTGCACCAACAGACTGTGTTGAGGGTTGAACTCGCTGTGTCGCGGCACCAGAACCGGAGGAAGTACTGAGAAAAGATGACAATATTTGAAACGGATCATTCTGACATGCTGATTTAAATATTAATGGTGAAAAAGTATCCAGCATCCTTGACATCTGTGCGATGATTGGCTGCCTCAGGCTCCAAGGTAATAGCAAAGGCACAACAGATCAGTTTTCTAGCTTCAACAGAAATGTGTTTTCTCTCCTGAGTGACATGTGATATCTGCCCTTGAAAGGCTCAATACAGTGTACATCTCAATCTAAGCTGAGGGCAACAGAGGTTACAGAGATCAGAAGGCCTCAGGAGGCAAAGGATATCTGATAGTCAACACGCACTATACCACTGGATCTGCAGAGGAAATAACAGGACACGTATCCTCACTGGGGATATAAGTGTTGTCCAATTCTTTGTTATTCTGATTGCTTGCAAAGACATCTTCAGCTTCTCAGAAAAACTGATAAGAATTTAGTGACGTGCATTCAGTCTGAGGATTTTAATACTGTTCAGTGTTCATCAGGGGAGAAAAAAAGCAGCCATACATACAGCTATACGATACTCGGGTGGAAAAAACCCAAAACAAACGTATCAAATATTTGGGAGGGGGGGCAGAACAAAAGTGACGGTTAACACATTTATGTTCTGTAATGTACATTAATTCAAAATAGATCTATCCGATCTATATCGCTGGATAAAAAAAAAATCTATTAATTATTGATTAATTATTTTTACAATACAAAATATTATTTTTTTTTTTTTTCGGGTGAGCTATACTTCAAGCAAAGCCAGATCAAACTAGTGTGACTCACAGGTCAAGGTCAAAAAGAAGATGAGCAGATGTGCTTGACTGTCCTCTTTGTGTGGGTCTTACTAGCCAATAGAGTGAGAGCACACCCCTCGTTCTGCACAATCAGCATTACTCAACTCAAACGCAGGTAACGCCCACAACAAAAAACAAACAGGAGAGCATGGAGGAGTAATGATGGTGTCTTGTGAAGCAGGGCATGATATAAAATGACATATATTTTGAGTTTAGAACAGATATATTATCCCTCATCTGCTCTTCAACAGACTGACCGTAAACCGCGTGAGAGACTATTCCTGTTCATATTAGTAGATCTGACACACTGTAAATTCCATAACCACATTAATGGGAATGCTTGTGTGGACCTGTGATGTGAACATGTACAGTATAAACCAGGCATAAAAGCACCTGATTCCCTCGGGACTAGTTAAGTTAATGTGCAGTCATTTAAGCTATTATAAGATAGAAAATAAAGAATGTAATTTCCTGATAAATGGTAAAAATATATTTGACAAAAAAAATACTAACAAAGACATTAGGCATGTATTTAATGATGAAAATAGAGTTATTCCAAGAGGGAAATTTTATTGGAATTCGTTATTATGGGAGGTTAATTGGAAAAAATTGCCATACAAATTTTGCATTTCAAATAAAGAGAAATTCATTTAAAGATTTTACATTAAATATACCCAACCAACGTGTTACTTTCCAAATTTTCAGATATTGAGGAAGAATGTTCATTTTGTAAAAACAGTGAGGAATCCTTATGTCACTTACTTGTTGATTGTCAGAGAGTGCAATTATTTTGGAAAGACAGTTTTTCTGATTATTCGGCTAAAAATAATATGTTGATAACATTGAATGCAAAAGAAATTATTTGTTATTTTGAAAATGGTGATAAACAAATGAACAATTTTGTTAAATTTATTATTTTAAATGGTAAATTCTTTATCCACAAATGTAGACTTTTAAAATCTCCTTTATACAAGGTTTTTGTCAACAAACAACGAACTTATTCTGTTAATGAAGTCTCTCAAAGCTGTAAAAAATGTAAAAGCTCTGTCTATTGTAAGTTATTATGAATCTGTTTATGGCGTCTCTTGAATGTCTTCCTTTTGTTTTTGTTTTGTTTTTTGTTTTGTTTTTGAATTTTAATTATCTTTGGAATTTTTGTTTGTTGCCTGTTTTTGCTGTATTTGTAAATTACTAATGCATAATAAAAAATAAATAAAAGCACCTGATTCTGTACCAACTGACTAAGAGCTCTGTTTTCCCTAAGACATGCTCACTTACACAGAGAATCATATTCTTTGTTGCTAGTTTATTCTGTATTAGGTGGGAATAGCAGATATTCTGAATCATCATGTGTTACAATCCGTATTTTTAATTAAACCAATCAGTTCAGGTAATGCAGCATGTGTATTATTCCGAAGCCCTACAATACAGTAGTAGTATTACAGTAGTAGCAATACTGACCAAGAACGTGAGAAAAAAAATTTTTTTTTAAACAAAATCGGTTGATTTTGTTAAATCAAAAAATATCACATAAGAATGAATATATAGAGCTGACTGTTAGTGAAAGCACACACAAGTGTACAATGACTGCACATATTTAGGCTATTTTTATATAGACAGCTATATACATTAATATAAATATTTATAAAATCAAAAATTGCAATATCAGTCAGAAAAATCTACCGATTTACCCAAATGACACAGCCCTACTTTCTCCAACTCAGTATACGCTGAATTGATTGTAATAAGCTATATACTTGAAAGTTTGCATCAAACACACATTCCTGACAAAATATACAATTATAAACTCGGGATTCGGTATCAGCAGATACTCAGTATTTAATGACCGACCAGATCAATAACAAACCCGAAACTAGAGCTAATTTAACAAAAACTTAGGATCACAGTCTTTAAAATAGCTCACCCAAAATAATATGTTAGGGAATTTTTTTAATTATAGAGGGGAAAAAATCATCCAGAAAATCATAAATATCAAATTTTGTATCTCATTTAAAATTAAACTTCTTTCAATAATAATGATGATTGGTGACTAAACTAATTGTATTTAATATAACCATTTAATTAAACTGTTTTGTTTAAATGCACCAAAATATATCAGACCTCCTAGTTTTTCCACGATTTCGCTATCGCTGAATCCAAAAAAAAAAAAAAAAAAAAAAGTTACCAATTTTTATAATCCTGCAAAATTTTTAATTTAACGCAAAATAATCACAAAAATGAAAATAATCTCATAAAACATCCAATTCCAAACAATATAATCCAATTATATTTATTTCAGTTAATAGCAATTAATTGTTTACATGACTTTCTAGACGTTGCATACGCAGTAACCATGATGTATTTGAGCGTCTCTCGAAAAATGACGTCACCTGCGCCCTCATAATCATTAGATGGAAGGGGGAGGTGTGTATTTGTTTTGACAAGAGACCAAAATAAAGAAGCTTTATTTTTATGATGTCATTGTGACAGATTGCACCTGTTGGCTAACATAGTAGGCTACCTAATATGGTAAAGAAGATTTCATATATACATATTTATTTATACATATATTTTTAAATAACAAAATTGTCCGCAAATTATCACAATAAAATCTGTCATTTTTAAAAAGCAAAAAATAAATAAATCGTGGAAAAACTAGGGGGTCTGATGTATTGACAAGAGGGTGCACTCACTTATGCTGCGCACTATAAGATGTCAATATTAATCTTGATGTGATGAAAAATTTGGAGCAATGTCATGAGTAGTAATTTGAACATATCAGTAAAACCTACCTGGACTTTCAACTCGTTTGTAGTGATATGGGTTGATGCACACTTCTTTCTGTTTGGAGCCAAATGGATACTCGCACACCTCGAGCGGTTTAAGCTCATGATGGGACTGTAGGTCAGGCCAGCGCCACACGCGGCAGTAGATGACGTGTGGGAGGCCCTTCCTGTGGGACACCTGCAGCCGCCCGTCCAGCGACCGGGGGATGGTCACACATTTGCTGGGCTGCCCAGGACTACTGAGGGCCTTTTCCAAGTCTTCCATGGCACCTTTTTTCTTCTTCAGTTTCTTCACCAGGGCATCCACAGCTTTTTCCGCCCATTTTTCCTCCTCATCGCCCTGCTTCCAGCCCAGCAACCGCTTCACTGCCGGGCTGGTGAAGGAGAACAGACTAGACATGGAGGTCATAGTGCTGGGCTGCACCAGGAAGCCGGATCTGGAGCGTCCTCGGCCAGCGGTGTGCCAGGAAGATGATTATGTGTGTGTTTGTGTATGTCAGGGGGGAGGGGGGGAAATGGACAGGCTTAGCCTTGCAGGACCAAGGACAGGAAGTGGAAAGCAGGACGCAGCTGCTGGTACTCGGGGCTCAGGAAGGCCTGCAGTGAAGCCGGGGGAGGAACTGGGTCACAACTACTGCGAGAATTAGCGTAAAGGGCAATTGAGGAATCAAGGTTGCAAACACACGATGAGGCAGTTAGGAGATTTTATAAACTAATCCATGCCAGATATTGGTTGTAGTCAGAGACTGACACTTCAAAGTCCACCTGCAGAAGAAGAAAAAAAAAGAGAGAAATCGATATCAGTTTGGAAATAAAACATGCATAATCTATTCATTATGAAAACATTTCCAGGGAGTTGAACAGATTTTCCAATATTTTAATTCTAGTTTAAAAATTCTGTGAGTGCGGATTAAAATATATGACCCTGAAAGTTGACCACATTTTCTTAAATCAACAAATTCAATTCAATTCATGTTTATTTCAACAGTGCTTTTACAACATAGATTGTGTAAAAGCAGCTTAACACAGAAGTTCTAGTAAATTGAAAGTAAATTGTCAGTCCAGTTTTCAGAGTTGAAGTTCAGTTTCGGATATTTCAGTGTGGTTTAAATTTCACTGCTGAAAGTCCAAACACTGAAAAGCAAATCCATCGATGAGCAGCTCCACAAGTACCAAACCAAGCAAGCCAGGCTAAAACTGGCTAAATACAACAGGAAAAAACAAGATAGTCCTTCTTTTGCCTCAGTCCATCAAGACCTACTTGTTACCCTTGAATTACGAGGGTCCAGGAGAGCCTAAATATACAAGCGAGCTTAATTTTAAAAGTATTGTTTTGTAGAATAATACATTAAAATGCCATGGTTATTTTTATTATTGTACATTTTCTAGCTTTGTCAGGCTGAAACATTTTTCATTGGGTTAAACTGCATAAAATGTTTAGCAAATATTTGTTTTTGTTATGGAAGAATCAAGTAAATTTAAATTTTGTTATTATTCTATAAGCAAGTTTCAATCATTTTATCATCATTATAAATTTGTCAAATATTTGTACTGTACAATAGTATTAGAACATCTTTCCATCAATATCCTTAACCCTTTAACTGTGCCATCAAGAAAAATAAATTGCATTTGCATTTTTTTCAACACATCCCATAATTTCTAAAATATCAACCTCTACCAAACGGTTGACATGACATGATATGGTAAAAGTACCGGAATTAATACATCTACTATGAAAAATCTGAAAATATGAAGCGCAAGACCAATTATACATGTTCAAAATAGAACATTAATTACTAAATCGTCTTTTTTTTTTTTTTTTTTAAGTATGACATACAACATTTAAAATTCTCATTTAACACGTTTTCTTTTTTACAATAAAACCAAAATCAAGTGTAGGAATGCACCAGGATTGTTTGTTAGATTTTTTGAAAACCAACAATGCTGTGTGTGTAAGCCATGATTTAAAACCATCATTCTTTTAATGACTTTACCAGTCATTATTTAAAACAGTGAAAATATGGTCAACCATTCGGTAGAGCAGGCGGTTAAAGGGTTAAAGAATATTGGATTTATTCATGTAAAATTTGACAAATTCAGTGGCATTGCGTCAATTGGATTACTGGATTATTTACCATTCCGGCCATGTTTTTTAAGATATAGTCTACATGGTTTTCCTTGTCCATTTGCACACATTTAATTTAAAACGTTTGAAAACTGAAAAAGTAAAAAATCATTATTGAAGACAAGAAATTAATCTACAGCAATTCAGCTCTTCACAGTGATCAAAAACAGTTTTGATTGTAACCAATTTGGACAATACAATTGAACCACTTTAAGCATTTAAACTGAACATCAGTGACCACAATGATAATTTTCAAGCTCTTTAGACAAGATGAAAAAAAAAAAGTGTGCAAAGGATGTGCGCAAAAAGCTACCTATTCAGTTATTTAAAAACAACTCACACACAAACATCTGAGGTCCTGCAGATAACTGTTAGGATGCGCCCATCTGCCATGTGTTATGGTGAAGTACAACAGAGTCATTGTGTTGGATGTGTAAGCAACAGCCTCCCGCTGCCCCACCCTGGGATCTCCCTGGGCGAGAGCAAGTGGGAGTCGAGTACAGCTGCTGAAAAAAGTTGCAAGTGTAACCAGGACAAAAAGGATACAAGACCTCTAAGAGACACTTCCTGTAGCCACATCCCTTCCCCTTGACCTCTTCAGCTGCCAAGCATCAGCCCATTGGCTCTTCGGCACAAAATGTTACTATTCAAAGCACTTCCCACTCCCTGACCACTGCGGTGTTCGTTCTTTCAAAACTATACTATGCTTTATGTAAAGTGAGAATAGTGGATCAGGAATTTTATGAAAGGTGCGATTAATAGCAACAGTTCATTTGTAAAATACTTGATAACACAGAAAAAATTTTTGGTTTTGGTGAAAATTTTATTTTCCTCATGGCAAAGTTGAAATTTGCATGGAATTCCTCATAGATAATCTGCCCAGAACTGCTCCTACATTGTTCAGGCTCTGTTTGCGTACAGCCACGTATGCAACAGAAGCAGGAGCTATATGAGCCCCAACATTAATAAGACAAGACTTAACTAATTTGCCCCTGTCTTTCACCAGAATAACAGATCATATTTTGCAGCTCATCAGATAAAAGGAAGATAATATAGGGGTGTTTTAATAACAGTACCATTCAAACATTGTCTTTAACGTTGCACTGATTTGATCATTAATATAATCTGTTAAATGCAAATCGACCCTTTTTAAAGCTCAGCAGACATTGTCTTTTGCATAAACGAAAAAAAAAAGATCAATTAGTTCTTAAAAAATTAAGTTTTAGTATTAAATACTTGGATCATTAAAACGCATACTAAAATAAAATACTCAATAAAATTTTTATATGTTTTTCAATACTGTAAAAGGAGAAATTCTGAGGTTTGCATTTAACCTCAACTCAAGCAGTGACCATCACATAGACTACAGTTGTCAAAACAAAATTGCTCACTATTAGGTGAAAAAGTTTCCATTTTTCATAGAAGGCAGGTGCAAACTTCATACCCTGTTTGTCACTGACGCAGTTCCTGTTTTGAAATATAAAAAAAGACCCTTAAAGCTATAGCCTACCTAAAAACAGTGTGTACTTCAACAGTGAGCTGGGTGTTCTTGTACAGAGGAGTCTTTTATATGGCAATCAATATTACACCACATATTCTGCAAAGCACATATTCAATAAAGCTAAACTTGACTTAAAACTGATCCATTACATTACCATACAGTCTGATTAAGAGCTGATCCAACCGATAATTATTATGCACATTTTAGGAATGAAAGGAAATGCATAGACACATTACATTTAAAAAATGTGTACTTTTCATCCAATAAAAGGATATGTGAACAATGAGGGAAACAAATATACTGAATAAATTCAATATGTAAAAGGTAATATTAACTTTTTCTTCAATAACAGGATTAACAGTGCAGTGCACCAATCCAAGTCATCTCAGATTCTGTATTAATGATCAATAAATGTCTCAATTAGGGCTGCGCGATATTGGCTAAATCTGACATTTAGATATTTTGTTTTGCTGCGATATACATATAATTTTAGCAGATGATTTGAATAGCTCTATTTGGAAAGACTGGTATGATCAAGACTTTTTCTATGCAGTGCATCCGCATAAAATATAATACATTACTAGCATATAAACACAGAGTAAAAAGCTTTCAAAAAGTTTATAGTTTTCTGAACAGTAATCAAAATACAAATTTTTACAAATATTTGTAAAATAATATGGTAATTTTATAAATAATTTAAACAGAATTTATTAATGTCTTTAGCTTTTTTAATCTTTAATAAATATTCTAGTCCTGCGATATGACTGCTGCAGATACACACACATTGCGATATCGATTCTCAAATGATACATTGTTGAAGTTACTTCATTAAACTGATTGTATAATTCCCTCTTAGAATCATCTAGCACAATGGTCTCAAACTCAATTCCTGGAGGGCCACAGTTCTGCAGATTTTAGCTCCAACCACCTCCAAAATAGTCTCTAGTAGTCTTGAATACCTTAATTAGTTGGATCAGCTGTAAGTGGTTAGGGTTGGAGAAAAACTGTGCAGAGCTGCGGCCCTCCAGGAATCGAGTTTGAGACCTATGATAGCATAATTTTTCTATAAAAAAAGAAAATCAGACACCTTCATCCAAACTCAGAGAGAGAGAGTTTTAATTTTATTGCCATTTTAACTTCTATGGCTATGTCATGGCAAAAAATAAAAATAGATAGATTTTACCACGTTTTATAAAAACCAATTTTCTATAATAATAAAATATTCTAACAATTAAAAGTAATCAACAGCAATAAATAATATACAAGGTAAAATACATAAATAATAATGATAATATATAAGATAAAAATCGAAAACAGTTTTTTTCCTCCAAACTCAAGATAACATATGAGAAACTAGTGCATGCATCCTCTTTCATTTTGAGGCATATCACATTTACAATGGAAGAAAAAAAGAACTACAGCAGATTCCAACTTAATTAAAACATTTAACTTAATTATTAATACATTAGACTAGCGCCACAGAAAGAAACAGTACTTTTTAGTCAATTTAATGCATTATTCTAACTTTAGCAAGCATTTTAAATTCAGATTTTAAGTTGGAAACATAGCTACTGGCAAAAATTCTAAACGGCAACAATAACCTAAACATCTTACAATCATCCAGTGATTGTACACAATGGGAGGGCACACTCCAAAACACCTTGCTTATCAGCAGAAACGAGCAATCAGCTTGTAACCAGCACATTCTGTCTTTATGGCCGAGGGACTGATGATAGCAAAGCTTTAACAATAGGAAGTACAGAACTCAGATCAGCAATATAGGAGCTCAATACACAAACACACACTTCCCTATCTCCATCCTGCCTCTACACTCAGCTGCTCCATTTGCAAAATGAGAAGCACAGAAAGCATTACCCATATTGATTTTTCTAGCAGTCACAAAAGCCTTGCACTTAATGCTTTTACTCGATGCTCTTAATTCATGGCGAGAAAGACTTTTTGACTTTAAAACCGAAGAAAAAATGTTTTTTGGCATAATACTAATATGCCCTTAAAATGAAAGTTGACGTGCTTCATTACATAAAATGAAAATAAGGTTTAGATGCTAATCACAATCACAACAAGATTATCAGAAGATGTGCATCTTAATGCTGCTTTTTAATTATGATTTACATTCAAAAGCAGAGACATTTGCAAAATTACACACAAAATCAGCTTTCTAAATCATAATAGAGTCACATTTTGACACTAATAGAGCTCCAGACCAAGAAAGAGGTGCTTTTACTCCCTGCTGGATCAATTGATTTATTACAAGAACTGTCAAGCAGTCGCAATGCCTCTAGTGGGTTTCAGCCAATGCATTATCCTTAAAATCAAATTACGCATAGAATTAGGAATAATAGCCAGATTGAAAGAGCCATCTAACATTTCAGTGACATTTAAAAGCTTTAAAGAAGCACAGACTTACAATCATAATCAGAAAAGAAGGCCCAGAACAAGACAATTGATCTTTTTCTAAATATGGAAGAGACCCGTCACACCCATCCAAGACAAAGATGCAGTCGTTCAGAGGGGGGTTGTTTAATTGCTTGACACCATCCAGTCTCCTTATCCCTAGGGTCTTACATCATCGACACAAATAGGGATAGACCTTCTTCTTGCTATACATGAACAATTGCCACCCCATTGTTCTCCCTGAGTTGGATGTTACAAAGTTTTCTGAAGATATACATATTTAGCGCAGCACATTCATTTCAATCGATATTATTCAGGATCAGGTCGTAGCTTGAGATTGACAACAGATGTGAGCGCTCACGCGAACATCTATATGACAGATGTTACACGTTGGCAGATATTCAGAAAGCCTCAATGGAAATGAATTCTGCTGTTGCAAAAACTAGGTGCGAAGAACAGACTCCGAAACGACTGCAGAAGAAAAATATGACTGTCATATTTCAGCCAAATACTAAAACAAGACAGCTCTAACCATCAAAAATAACCATCAGTCTGGGGAGAAGAGATCTCTTAACCTTGAAAACAAACAAAAAGCTGAGCAAATTACAGTGTACAGTTGAAGTTAGAATTATTAGTCCCCCTGAATTATTAGCCACCCTGTTTATTTTTTTCCTCAATTTCTGTTTAACGGAGGGAAGATTTAACACATTTCTAAAATTCATAGTTTTAATAACTCATCTCTAATAACTGATTTATTTGATCTTTGCCATGATGACAGTGAATAATATATTACTAGATATTTTTCCAAGACATTTCTATAAAGCTAAAAGTGACATTTAAATTAGGCAAGTTATTGTATAACGATTGTTTGTTCTGTAGACATTCGAAAAAATATACAGCTTAAAGGGGCAAATAATTTTGACCTTAAAATGGTTGTTAAATTAAAAACTGCTTTTATTCTAGCCGAAATAAAACAAATAAGACTTTCTCCGTAAGAGAAAAAAACATTATCAGACATACTGTGAAAATGTCCTTGCTCTGTTAAACATCATTTGGGAAATATTTAAAAAAGAAATAAAAAATAAATAAATAAAAATCAAAGGGGGCTAATAATAATTCTGATTTCAACTGTATGTGTTTTTCATATAAAAGACATCAGATTTTGGTGGCCACAATATATCTATACAAATGTGTACACATTTTGTGAATAAATTTGTATGTGTGAAAAGCAATTTAAATGCAAGTAAAATACTTTGTTTCAAATAAGGTGTGTGAAATTATGGGTGAAACAAAATTGCCATTATCTATATAAAATATCTAGTACTCACTAAAATATAAAAAAATAAATGATCATACAAAAAAATATTTTAATTAAGTGTGGACAAATGTGCAAAACCTAGTTTAATTGATAGACAAATTATACAAATTTAAATTGACAATTAATTAGTACTTCGGGGCTTCACTGTAAACTTGTGATTTGTCATCAAACGATTCTTGTTCCAAATATGTATTCTAATGTTTGTTTGTTTTTGGTGTATATAAACTACAGCAATTTAGTTGGCGTCTTGTATTCTGTAAATCATGGTCTAGACTGTTTCATTTGTATCCCGCCTAAAAGAAAGTGACATTCATGTTTTCTACATCAAAGTCAACGATGCGTTGGAGTGCATGTGGTATTTCACAGATAAATTATAAAACATTTGAAAAACAACTGCAAGCATAGTTTTATTATAACCAAGTGGCATTACTCTGTGACAAATCATCATAATCTTATTATGTGATGAATGAAAGCCAGTAACAAGGTGATGCTGCTCTTTGAAGGCTCTCAGTCTTTGATAACATGGTACAAGCTGACCGAATCTAAATCTCCCTTGCATCAAGGTCAAAAACAAGCTGCTGCTTTTCAAATGAGATTCTACTAAAAGGACAGACTTTCAAAAAAGCAAGCATGTTGGTGCATCAATGCTAGGAGGCACAGGTGCTTTTGTAGCTCTAAACCTACAATGATTTACAACACTTCACAGCAAAAACAGCTATAAACAACTCTTGGACCACTTGAACAAACAAAAAACACACATCTCCTTACCACTATTTGTCCTACACAACTGGTTGATCAATGCTTGGAAAACTCAGGAGAATGCATAAATAATCTCAAAAACTGCACACAAAGATGTATGTTTAAAACCTCATCTTACAGGCTCAAACACAATAAGTTAAACAAAAAGTTAAAACAAACTTTAGCCCTCAGATGGACTGTTTGGACATCCATCTAGGGGTTTAAATCAAACACGCACAACGACTTCCCTCAAAACCGAATGAGTTGACTATATAGACAGCATTTCTGTCCATCAAATGCACCTTTAGAAGATTCTAGTCAAAACATAACACTAAGTTTTTGCCTCCATAAACGCTGTCTGACTGGGCAGCACACTAGGGTTTGAGACACAGCCAGTAAGACACGCCACGACACGCACATCTCTCCTCACAAGAATGTGAACAGTCACTTTCTTTAACTATACACCAATTATTATTAAAGCACATAGTTGTACAGTTCATCTGCCAGAGGTTTAGTACTTAAGCACGAACAATTTAACATCAAACCGCACAACATTAACGTTATTTGCTTATAAACGAGGACTGAAGCTAAGCTAACGTTACATTAGCCACAACTTTGTATGATTAAGTTAAAAACTGTTTTTTAAGTCAAAAACGCATTTCCTTTTGATAACATTACTCGTTAGCATAACTTTCTTAAATCACAAAAACATATATTTTCAAACATTTTAGGTTTTCTCTATTGTGTTAAAACTTAGAGCTAGCCCAGGTGCTACATAGCCAGTTAGCAGTTTAGATTTGCAGTTTGTGGTTTAATTACCCAAATAACCAATACATCATCCAAACAAGGCTCTGTAACTATTTTTAAGTATCTTACATGTTGCTTTTAGAAAATGTAAATACACTTTGTTCATGTGTTTCCTCACCTCATTCGCACAAAAAGAAGAAAAAAAACTGCAAGGAAACTTTTTCAATCACTTCTCAACACCTCCCTGCGGAAAAGCCACCATCCCTGCTGGAATAAAGTTGATAAGTTACCGCTGAAGCGTCTTTATCGGTTAGATGTATTATCATTAGGTTACATACCTCTCATGAAATGCTGTAGCGTCTGTCGACCTTTGCTCTGTTTTACAGACACCGACATGAAGGAGTTTTTTTTCCTTTTTTCCTGCCTCTCTTTCCCTCGTCTCTCACCCTCCTGGCGTCAAACAGACTGGAGGCGAAGTGCATTAGTGCATATCCATCCGCCCATTTGACAACCAACCACTCTTCTTCTTCTGTTAGCAGCTCGAGTGCCCGCAGATGCACTTGATCAAAAGATGTTTGGGATAAATGGAGCATCTTAGTGTATATAATAAGAGTAAATGTCTGCTCTAATTAGATGAGAGGCAAAAGTAACTGTTAGTGATAAATATAACTTATATATTTTTTGTACTATCGCAGTATTTAGTTTATTGTTGTTGTTTTTATTTTTTCTAGTGTGTTTTAATATTATTATTAATCCTCATTTGTTCTATCTTGATCTATCAAGTCATTCATTCATTTATTCATTCATTATGCATTTGTTTGTTTGTTTGTTTAATTAGCTGTTTGTTTGTTGTCTGTTTGTTTGTCTGTTTGTTTGTTTGTTTGTTTGTTTGTTTGTTTGTTTGTTTGTTTGTTTGTTTATGAGTTTTTGGTAATCTGCTTTGGTCATTGTCAGAAACAGAAATCATTACATTATCTAATTATTAAAATATTTAATTTATACAGCCCATATCTGTAATGAATATGAAAGTTTAATTCATATATATTATTAAATAAATTGTAATTATATTATTATTATTATTATTATTATTATGTGTAAAATTTAGTTATACACCTGCATAATGTGTATGTGTTTATAACTGTATTTAAATCTATCTGTCTGTCAGTTTATTATTATTATTATTGTTGTTATTTAAATTGAATAAGGTTCTTGGTAACTTATAGGACTTTGTTATGGTCATGTTAATTATTCTTTTAAAACCGGACCCAATATGTTGTGAATACTGTCATTTTTCAGATAATCTAATATTGGCTGTATTGATTACTAATAATTAATTGTATGAATTTCAACATTAGGCGCTCTGCATATTATATTTTGTGCATCTACTTGGGCAAAAAAAAAATATAGGAGGAAGCCTTATTTGTGAGGGAATATACTAGATGTAGGTCTTTAAATGTAATGGCGGAAGGATACGGTTGGTTGCCATGTTTTTCCCGAGCCGTCTTGAAGTTGTGCTACGGTCACGTGACGTCACGAAGCTTGGCTCCACTCTGTCTGGCTTTCAAAACTTCACTAGTACAGCAGCCAATGGAGAGAGAGTTACGCGTTGCTTGCTTACTCGCGCTCACACACGAGCTCGTATTCAAATTCATTAGTTTACTCGTCTGAATTATTGGACGAGCAACATCATTAATAATCGCTGTAGAGAAACATCTATCTATCTATCTATCTATCTATCTATCTATCTATCTATCTATCTATCTATCTATCTATCTATCTATCTATCTATCTATCTATCTATCTATCTATCTATCTATCTATCTGCTAGATGATTGTATTGATTTTAGCAATTATCTGAGGTAACGCTTGGAGCTTTTGTTGTAATATACTTAATTTTCACACTATATTTTTGTGGTTATGCAGCGTTTGGTTGACTGTTACCAATATGGGTTAATATATGGGTTAATATTGTAGGCCACGGGGTAAAATTGTATCCAAATTCACTTGATTCTCATTCGTCTGAACATTGTGATTCTGCTGAGTGGCTATGATCCCACATGTGTATGCTCTGCTTTGGCTTTCTGCTAAGCACATGTCCTGACAGAAAAGAGTTACAGCTTATGCAAAGCAAAAGTCTTCAGCAAGTCTTATGCTTCAGCAAAGTCTGTGTGTATTTTTGTAATAAACACAACATGAATTAATCATATCTATCTATCTATCTATCTATCTATCTATCTATCTATCTATCTATCTATCTATCTATCTATCTATCTATCTATCTATCTATCTATCTATCTATCTATCTATCTATCTATCTATCTATCTATCTATCTATCTATCTATCTATCTATCTATCTATCTATCTATCTATCAGTCCAGTTTTCAGAGTTAGAGTTTTCAGTTTAGCTCAGTTCAGTGTGGTTTATTTTCACAGCTGAAAGTCCTAACACTAAAGAGCAAATCCATCGTTCCACAGCTCCACAAGTCCCGAACCAAGCAAGACAGTGGCGACAGCAGCGAGGAACAAACTTCACCAACTGTCGAAACTGAAGGAAAAAAAAAAAAACTCGTGAGAAACCAGGCTTAGTTGGGCATGACCATTTCTCCTCTGGCCAAACGTCTTGTGCAGAGCTGCAGTCTAGGCACGGGGACGCAAGAGAACACTGGACGTCCATCGTGGAAAAGCTGCAGGTAGGAGAGGTCACCGGGTCTGGCCCTTCAGGATCAATGCAAGGACTCATCTGTTACTGGGTTCTTACAGGAATCAATCAATCAATCAATCAATCAATCAACCAACCAACCAACCAACCAGTCAGTCAGTCAGTCAGTCAGTCAGTCTGTCTGTCTGTCTGTCTGTCTGTCTGTCTGTCTGTCTATCTATCTATCTCTGTTGTTGTTTTATTTTAATTGGCTGTGTTTGTGCTTATGCATGACATGACTTAATAGACTTTTTTTTCAAAACAGTAAGTTTAGATCTCTCAACAATTAGCTTATTGTTTACTGCAGAGTGGCATTTCTTATTGGTTTAAGCAAATTGCAAATGCTTTGGCACATGTGTGCAAACATTAAGTAATTGTCTGTAGTTTGGACAAAAACTAATTGCATATGGCTTGTTAATCAAAACTGATGAGCCGATTCTTATTAAAACTGTCAAACTTTTCACAACTTCTCAATCATTTTTTATTGAGATATTATATATATATATATAGGTGACACAGTGGCGCAGTAGGTAGTTAAGCCTTGGCTGGGTCAGGTGGCGTTTCTGTGTGGAGTTTGCATGTTCTCCTCGTGTTGGCATTGGTTTCCTTCCTCTGTACATGCGGTACAAGTGAATTGGGTAAGCTTAATTGTCTGTAGTGTATGTGTGTCAATGAGTGTGTATGGGTGTTATGGGTTGCAGCTGGAAGGTCATCCGCTGCGTAAAACGTGCTAGATAAGTTGGCAGTTCATTGTGTATAGATAAGACAGTCAAATGACTTAGTCATGTTGTCAATATACTATACTCTGGAGGGGTGTTCTGATGTAAATTATGGCTATTTTTTTCCTTTTGCTGTTTGTACTGTGATTTGTTGACAGATCATGGCATTGTGAGAAAGGAAAAGACAGTACTGAGAAAAAAAAGCACAGAGACAAAAACAAAATAAAAGTAGAAACATGACAATCTTCTCTGAGATACACCTTCATTAGAAAAAGTCAAGATTCACCTGGAAGAAATTTACCAATTGTAGACAGATTTAGAAAAAGAAGTCTAATGGACAATACATTATGACAAAATATTATGACAACATGTTCAGCCATTTTGCATGTAAAGTCTTATGCCATGAGCAAACGATTACAGTTATTCTCAGTTGCTTTGGTACATTTCTCAGATCAGAGTTGAAATTTGCAAAACAGCAAGTGCATTTGTCAAAACGCATTCAAAGAGCAAAACACCATGGATGACCTGCAAAAGCCAGTCTCTTGATCAAAATCCTTAGTTTATCTCTGAAAGTGATGATGAAGTGAAGTTTTTCCTCGCTGCTGTCGCCTCTGGCTTGCATGGTTCGGGACTTGTAGAGCTGCGCATCTTCAGTGTTTGGACTCTCAGCAGTGAATATTAAATCACACTAAACTGAACTGAACTGAACTGACATTTTCAATTCACAATAATCTTCCATGTGTAGCTGCTTTGACACAATCCACATTGTAAAAGCGCTATACAAATAAAGATGAATTGAATTGAATTGAATCTCTCAAAACTAAATTTGTGTCAATGAATGTGTCAGTGTCGTCAATGACAAATCCTGCTGTCATTGTGTACGGATAAGACAACTTACTCTAATTATTTAGTCATGTTGTCAATGTAACACTGTACTCTGTAGGGCTGTTCTGATGTAAAATATGGCTTATTTCTTTCTTTCTTTCTTTCTTTCTTTCTTTCTTTCTTTAGTTATTTATTGCTGTTTGTACTGTAATTTGTTGTCAGATGTTGTCATTGTGATACAGAAAGAAAAAGACAGCACTGCATAACACAAATAAAAAACAAAACAAAGTAGAAATGTGAACATAGGACAATTTCCTTTCAGGTACACCTTTATTAGAAAAAGTTAAAATTCACCTGTGAGAAATTTACCAATTCTAGACAGATTTACAACAAAAAGTCTAAAAGAAATGTATATAACAATGCAAAATGACAAAATATTATAAAAAACTTGTTCAGCCATTTTGCATGTTAAGATTTATGCCATGAACAAACGATTAAATGTTGTGGTTGGTGAGACTATTCAACAGAGACCAAAATAATCCATCTTGATCAACATGACATAAGCAATTGATAATGTAGGAAACAGCAGATAATTGCACATAATCATTTGCATGGATGTACGCAAGCATTTGCAACTGGGAATGAGAAACTGCTTTTCTGATGTGCACAAGTGACACAATGATCAATGACCTGATTGAACAGGTAGTTTTGAGAATTTCAATTCTGATCTGAGAAATGGACCAAAGCGATTGAGAAAAACTGTTTTTATTTATTTTTCCATGTACTATTGACTCTTCTCAACAAATATCATATTTTTAATGCTTAATTTCAACAGTTGACTGACATAGTGAAAAAACAACTAATGATTTTGAGCAGTGTGGCTCACACGATGGCAAATAGACTTTATGTTTTTGTGGCATTGGCCAAATTACTGACACAATAACTAGGTTTTGAAGCATGAATAAAATGTTTTGGGGAAGTAACAACATTTTGCAGACATGAAATAAAGCTCTGAAGCAAACCATTTTAAGATTTGCACTCAGAATTTAGAGAATCTTAAGACTGTAAAACACAATTCCTTAACCTTATTTTGTATTTAATTGTATAACTTATATCTTATTTCTAACTTATGACTCACATAACACCTCCAGTTGAGTTTATTTTTTTATTTAATTAAAGATTATTTTTTATTTGTTTATTTAGCTGATGATACTTAAGAAATGTTTAATTAAAATAACACATTCAAATATTTGTCAGCAATTATAATAAAACAATTAGGCACATGTAGCTTTCTTATGAAAGTTTTTTCAATACATTTAACAAATTTCCTAAACTCTTAACATGGTTAGCACAACATCCGTCTTTGTGCGCTATACAATTAACACATTTGTTGTTGCTTTGATACAAAACGCATACAGTTAACACCAATTTAAAATGCTTGAACTTCTTTTACACACAAGCTCAACCAAGACCAAAACAATGTAATGTTACAGTCAAATTTACAAATGATTTCACACTGTATGTCAGAACAGATAACATCATGTTCTAAACATAACTTAAATAGGCTAAAGTCAAACTAAACAGCTGTTCATATTGTCAATTGAAACGCAAATATATTCTCTGTATTTTATTCCGTTGCCAATGAGATACAGCTTATTGCAGTTATGCAAATATATAAATCACAGCAGTTAAGGAACCACACTCAGGTTTTTCCAATCACATGATCATACAGTATGCTCTAAAAGAGGACTAAGTGGGCTGATCTTGTGTGAAAAAGGAACAACAAGAATTTTCCCATGCCTTGCCAGAGAAGATTTCAGGTGTGATGTGGATAAGAACATGTGGCCAAATACAGAAGATTATATTTTTTTCTTATAATTGGGGTGCTTTTTCTGTTTGTATATCTTGCAGTAATGTCCGTTTGCAAGTCTGTACTGCATCAATTCTGTCTCTGTATTTTATTAAATTTTTTTTTACATGATCTACATTTTATAAAGCTACTCTGATATGGTCATTATTTTTTTGCAGCAAACAAAATGCATGCGTTTACTAAACCCCACAAAACAAAAAATGTAGAGAGGCTTCAAATTTAAGGGCAGAGCTGACACATAAAATAATGCAGTTTCTGTAATTTCAGCTGATTATAGTGTTTTTTTGTTTGTTTGTTTGTTTGTTTGTTTTTGTCAATGTTGATTAAATGTTCCTGTTGGAAGAGAATGTGTGTTAGTGTTTTGAATAATTATTGGATTTTAAAACATGTTTGCAGTGTTTTGTTAGACACACTTTGTTATTGTGTTAGTTTATTATTGTATTCTGAACATATTCAGAACGTAGTTTTGGTGTTTAGTGTACAATGTGTGACTTTGAGCATGAAATTAACCGTTTTGCCAATTGTGTGTTTTAGGTGAGTTGGTGCAAGTTTAAGAAACTTGTTAAATGTATTGAAAAAACTGTCATAGCGATTGTAAAAAACTGTAATACACTTGCTTTTATTTATCCAACACAGATCTGCTCTCTCTATTCTCCCTCTTCCGTTAAATCCAGAACGCAGAGACACACTTTCTGAAGTAAACACAAGGGGTCAGTCTTTCCCTTCAAAACATTATTTCCCAGTTTCTTTAATTCTTCACATCCTCTCCAAATCTATTAGATCGATGTACCATTATAGCTTTAAACATTTCCATTATTTTGTTATTTGTTTTAAACTGCACATACAATATACAATACAATAAAAAATACTTTGAACAAAATATTATGAATTGGCTGAAGACACCTGAAGTAACAATGAGGTCAGAGGTCAGAAAGTTTATTATTAAATGAACAATTACTCTTCCTGAGTAGAGTGTGTTGATGTTTTTTGGTGCAGTTGAAGGCGATTAAGTTTAATTTCTCTTCCTGTTTTACTTTGTGCCTCCCCCTTTGATTCCCCCAGATTTTGTTCATACAGGCTTCATGCTTTCACAAGCTGTGAGTTTTATGGATACTGGAAACCTGGTTCTACAATCTGTTCTCACTGGGTGTCCTGCATGTGATATAAAGGGAGCTATTGTGGGTCAAGCCCACACAGCAAAAGGCCAAATCAGAGGGCAACATGTGTAGAGCAGGTCATGCGTGTTGTCAAAGTCATCCATCCAGATCCCCAAACATCTGTGTCTGTCTGTCTGTAAGCACAGAAGAAGGACTTATTCTTTTCAGTTTCGCAAATCTAAACAGTTTGTCTCTTTTTTCTCGCTGCCTTTTTGAACAGACACTAAAGCTGAGTGCTTTCTGTTACTGTAAGCCTCTCCATCAATGAGAACGCACTCCATCACTCGGGCTAAAAGAGAACAGCTGCATGCAATACAAAGATTTAATGTGAAACTTATGACTAGCATGAAATGACTGCCCTGGATTCCATTTATGTTTGAATGTAAGCCCTGACTTCATTGTGCATTTTTCCAATCAAGACGAAAGTTGTTCAGCACTGATGCTTTTGCGGACTTAGTTCTTGGATACATCTAGTAGAGTCTACTGATTATGTTTGTATGGTTGTTACATTATAGGGTTTTTATGAGAGATAAATAAGTAATCTTGATTAAGACAAAGTAAACATCACTCTCGTAAGCAGTGGTATAGACCTAAAAATAAGGTGGTGTACCACTACACCTGACCCAAATTTTAAATGAAAGTACTACGAAAATGACAAAAGTCAGTGTTTCTTTGATTCATTAGCTATATATATATATATATATATATATATATATATATATATATATATATATATATATATATATATATATATATACATATAAGCTAGCCTTGGCAATTGGCCGTATGTAAACAGTATGTAGCTTATATAATCATTTTAATACTGAAAAAAGAGTCAATCAAGATAGTTAAAACAATTTAGTTAACTTTTATTTAAGTTAACTCAATAAGGACTGTGCATACATGGAAAGACAGTTTTTTAACTTACTTTCTTTACTGGCTTATTACTTTACAATTAATAGGTTCCTTTAAACACCAATCAGCCATTATTTTTGATCGTCACATTCGTGCATGCTTGTTTTAAACCAAACTATTAGGAGTCTGTCTCCTGTTGTCGCTATTATATACTAGCAGTTACCCTTTTAAATTGCATATTGTTACGCGATTTATGAGTAGTCTTTGCCTCATATAAAACATTTTAGTATTATATATATAGTGTCGTTCCCTGTAGCGGTAGGCACAATTAAGACAAATGTGAAATACTGTTGTACAGGGGCGATTTTAGGATTTTCATTTTAGGGCGAATCAGGAACAGATCATTTTGGGGTAAACAAAGAAAATGTATATACATTTTCACACATATACATTTTTAAGTAAGAATTTAAAATAATACACAAATAATTAGGGGAGTTTAATCAGAAAAATAAGTGAGTATACCGAGGGTATACCTCAGAAATAGTAATACCCAAACAGCTTGTGGAAAAAAAATAAGCATGCTGAGTATACGTGCTTATAGCAAGGCATACACCACTGCTTGTAAGTGTATTTAGCTATGCACAATGCACTCAAGTTCACATTGTATTGTGAAACCTATTTGTTCCAATTTAGGTGGGATACGGTTAACATTAGGGCAAGTTTAGCGGTCTGGGTAGGTTTAAGGGAGTAAGGTTAAGAGGTAAATGCAGGGTCAAGAGATTAATTAGGGGCCATGCACTTACTGTGTATTTTGAAATTTGGCTTTAAACTTTAAACAGCAAATTTGTAAACTCTAACTTAAACTCAAAGTCACCAACTGTTCAGATTTGCGTTCAAATTTATGTCAGTAACTTTTGCAGCACATAGCTAAATTATTTTTTCAAGAGTTCTCACTTAGCTGATGATTGATAATAAAGCGTGTTTGGCATGCTGTCCTGGGAGAGATCCCTGCTCTCAGAATATCCTCGAGCCTGGGGCTCCCTCCCATTTGCAGGGCGAGAGGGAAGTTCGAGCTCAGGTAGGTCTCGAGAACTCCCCTGCTTTTGAATGCATTTTTTTGAAAATGAATAACATACTCATATATGCCTAAATAACTAAAAATGCAGGAGATGTTTTTGCTTGTTTTTACACAGAGATTTACACAAACAAAACTTTGCATTGGATGATGGACAGTGGGTAAAATTCAACTTTGACAAAATGCGTGGGAAACCTGTTTTTTTCATCACGGTGAGCTGGTGGGATAGATAATTGATTATTTAATAAAACATGATGAATGTGTATATTTTTTTCTCACATGTCACACAAGTATTTCTGTGATCATGGGCATCGTTGCATTTATTAAAACAAGTCTTAATACTACACTACTAAATAATGTATTATGCATAGCAGAGCATACCTTTACTTGCTTGCTTTTCCTCCTCTGCTTTTCTTTTCTTCCCTTTTCAGTTCGGTAAAGATGCTGTTTGGTTTGGACGGCATTTCACTTCAAATTAAAATTCGATTAAAAATAGCAACGACATTTGTGACGTTATATAACTTAAAACTTTAAGACACTTTTTCAGCATTATATCCAACATGGGCAATTGGAGAGATATGTGGAATCTGTTAGGTATACGTTACGTCATTCTAATTCACCCAATAGCCAATCGCGGGGGATGTCATGCAAAATAGAGTGTGGTGCTGCTGGGTATATTTCTAATATTCAATGCTTTTGTGCATTGCGCAATGAGCATTGTTAATGATTTTAACATTTGCGCTCGTCCTCGTGCTTATGTTCACAGTAAATATAATATAAAAGCAGAGTTTGTACTCCGCGCAGAACCAGTGGTGTTCTTGCTGTGAGGCAACAGTGCTAACCACTGGGCCGACGTTCCACCCTATCAAGAGAAGGGGAGGAGTATGGGTGGAAGGGGGGATTCTTCAAGACAAAGATGACTGAAGTGAAAAAATCTGGTTATTCATGGTAAGTTAGTATTCATCAAATTGGCGCAATATGTGAAGCTGATGCGGGACCAGCCGTGACCAATCATAAGCATGTGATCCTCTCAAAATTAGTTTGTAAATAAAGCACACTTTACAGTCATTCCTTGACTCACACCTTTTCAAATATGCTAATCATTATCTTTAGACCATGCACACATAAACCTATCAAAATCCTTCTTATTAAAAGGGGACCTATTGTGCAAAAATCACTTTTTAAGAGGTTTGAACACAGTTGTGGCCAGAGTGTGTGGATATAACCAGCTTCTAATGGTAAAAAAAATGTATTCTTTTCACACACAATAAAAAGCGGCTTTGACCCAATCTACATAGTAAAAGTTCTATATAAATAAACATGAATTGAATTGAATTGAATAAAAACAGAAACACATTCTCTCTTTGTAGTACTAGTCATCAGCGGGGGAAGCCCTGCACATTAATGATGATCTCTTCCTCATTAGCATAGGCCATTAGTCTTGTTTTTGAATCTGCTATTGGCTGTTTCTCAATATGCGTTCTTCACCGTTCTTGCATCCTCGTGTTCTCATGTAACGTTATCATCAATATTGAAAGTTCAGTTCCAAAACTCAAGACCACAAGAATGGAGGATGCGTGAAAGTTCCTGGATGTGTTCTTGATATTGAGGATGCGTGGATGCAGACTTGAGTGCAAAACTCGCTCGAAGTCCCAGAAGTCTGCGGCTGAATAAAGGAGAGGAGAAACGCAGCATTTTATATAGATTTATTATTATAATTCAGAGATATAACGTATTTGTCTGATGAGGTTTCCTAAATGAGGCGGTAAAAGTAAACATTACCATGAAAATCTTAATAAAGCTAACACAATAAGGGTGTTTATTTGCTAAAATTCCTATTAAAATTTGTTGTATTTGTATTGTGCAACATGTATTTGAAAGGTCTTTATGCATAATATATTGTGAAAATGGAAAAAACAATAAATCATTGTATGAATGCTGTAATGTTTAAATAATTTTCCGGAAAAATGCATGGTCATGTGACCATCAGGAAGAACGCAGTATCTCATTGCTCAAAAGACACCTTCTCTGTTCTTGCAGTCTCCCGAGTTTGTTCTTCCGACGTTTTACAAGAACACTGGTCCGTTCTCTGCATTCTTGCAATTGAGAAACAGCCACTATGCTGACACATAGGCATCTGTAGCTCAGCCCTCTCTTGAAAAGAGCACAATCTCATTTGAATTTAAAGCGACAGGCACAAAAAAGGTACAATTTAGATCAAAGCCTAAAAGGGGAATTTACAAAAAGTTATAAAAAATTATTTGTGCAGTATGGAGCTGAAACTTTACATACACACTATAGGGACATCTTCTAAAAATAAGCCGATAGGTCCCCTATAACTAAAACTGAGGCTTCGTTTCTGAAACTTTTTTTTGTTTGCATATTGACACCAAACTTGGTCCTTGCCACCTCACTGTGAACTCAAAGTAATTACAGTTGTATCATGTACGTGTACACGTAACATAATTGTATAGGGGAGCGCGGGGCAGAAAGTAACGCAGGGTAAAATGTAACAAAGAGTTTTAAGGTATTTGTTCAGGGTTAACCATGGCATGCTTCCGAGGTTTTCACCACAGTGTCGGCAGACGCCTTCCTGGCAATTGTTGTAAAAGTTCGGCGAAATTTGGATGAGAAACACAGGAGAAACCCTTTTTGTAGCACATAAGTATTTTTTATTATACTCTATAATTTTTATTTTTAAAAAACCTGTGAAAGTATGAACGAAAAATCTTATATTTTTGTAATTACCGTCTTCTTACCGCTAAAAGATGGAACCATTTTGAAAAGTGTAAAAAACACACAGTGACTGCAAGCCAGTTTTCAGGAAAACACGACGCAGTTGTAACAGGGTGTTACAAATGGCCAAACACTGTTGGGCACAAATAAACTAACAAAATAATGTTTGAATTTTAAGTGTAATGTTGAGAACTTTTTAAATAAAAAATGTTTTTAATAGAAAATATTTTTTAATAGAAAAAAATATATTTTATCGATAATAGTGCATATAAATGCATTAAATAATGATGGATAATAATGCAAATAAATGTGCTTATCCAATAGATACATACATAAACTAAACATACTGTGCTATGTAGAATGAAAAGAAATTAGCTACTGAGGAAATACACTATTTAAATTACCTTTATAAGCATGTGTTACAATTAATCCTCTGTCTGTTACAACATGCCCCACAGGTGGGGTAAATAGTAACATTTTTACTCCTGGCACTTTTGGCAATACTGCACAGAAACCATAGGTCCGGCGGTCATACTTTCAGTGGTTATTTGTAGGAGAGGCTTGTGTGTAGCTGGTTAAAAAAATCTGGTTTGTCTAACCCAAATATTTGGCCAAAACCAAAAAGTGTTACTTTGTGCCCTGCACTCCCCCATCCAATGTAAAAAGACTCTTTGCTTTATATCAGATATAGTTACAAGTACAAAATAGTTAATGTTACTTAATATAGAGTATAATCTAAATATGTTAAGCTATCGCACATGTGACCACATGAAGCAAACGTTTGACACACAGAGAGCGAAACATTAACGGCTGGACATGTGTTTCATATTAGAAATGAGAGAGATATCACAATAGTTATGTGTAGGTGTACTAGTAACACCTTTTCAATAAAATCTACTTAGATTTATGCAGTTCGCCCTAAAACACACAGAACCATAAATCATTAATGAAATTGCCAAATTTAACAACTTTTTTTTTTAACCGAACCAATTACCTGATTTAAACGTGGGAAGTCAGAATAGTAAATAAAAATGTCCCCTGCCTTATACTAAAGCAAAACAGACATCAGATTATTCATGAAGGTCCCAGGCATCCTGCTGTGTAACCCTGAATTTAATTCAGATGTAAGTTTATTAGACTTGACATTTGCTTCCGTGCAGTGGCATAATGGACTTTAACGTGTGGTTAAGCATATTGAGCAGCTGTTTCTAAAAGGAGATGAGGATATATTTAATATGTTGCAGCAAACTGACCTCTGGTTGCTATATAGTACTGTACATTGTGACAACTTAACTTGTATTTTAGCCAACAGCTCAAGCTCTGTGCCACTAAACAGTGTGCCAGTGTCTCGCTCCGGGAGCAAAAAAGCCTGTTGGAATGTTTGGTCGAGGCTGCCAGCTGAGAAAGGATACAGCGCACATATGTTTCCTACTCCAGCACTGTTGGGCAGCTTGAGATATCCCGCGGCAGGGAACTGAAGCTCTGTTTACCATCCTCAAACGCTTCCAGAGTTTACACGGCAATATAACAACCACAGTAAAGTAAAATGGCAGGTTTAAAGAACAGGCTTCTTTCCATGTAAAGTCAAGCGGAAGCTCTTTTCAAATACCAGCGGTTGGTTGGGATCCAAAAATTGCACGTCTGTTTGGATTATTTTATCGGAGATAAAATGCTGAATGTAAATAATGAATTCAACGAACCATTTAATTGCAAATGAAATAGGTTTAACAACATTTAAGACCCCATGAAATTAAAATAAAGGTTTTATAGCTGTTATAGTTGGGTTTATGGTAATGACCTACCCTACAGTAGCCTATGTAAAACTCCAAAACAACAAAAAAAAAAAACTTCTTTGTCAGATGTTTGCATCAGCTTTTCTTCTTCTAAATAACATAAGAAAATATTGATGACTCATTCTGCACTATGCTGATTTTTGCCCAATCAGATGTCGTGAATAGGAATGATGCATTCACATTTGTACCTTGGTATTAGTTCTCTCAGTCTGGTCCAAAAATGAAAAATAAGTTTGTCCTGGTCTGTTAATGGTTTTTTATAATATATATATTTTTTGGAAATCAAAGCTCATGTAAAAGTTATATGTAAAAATATACTCTTGATCAAACATTTCTGGAAATGTACCTTTAGGATGTATAACCAAAAATACCAATTTATTAAATAAAAAGGCTAACACAAATCGTGTAACGTTTCGAGCTCACCGGCTCTTCATCAGACTGTCTGACGTCCCACGCTCTGTGTTAGTCTTTTTAATTTAATAAATTGGTATTTTAAGGAGCTTTGGTGTTGCTGCCTTTTTGATTTTATTTTTGCACTTTGTGCTGTTTGGCTGAGCACCCATTTAGATTGATGTGTGTGCTTTGTGAATTTTTTCCCTTTGAATATACACTCACCAACCACTTTATTAGGTTCACCTGTCCAACTGCACATTAATGCAAATTTCTAATCAGCTAATCTCATGGCAGGAATTCAATGTATTTAGGCATGTAGACAAGGTCAAGATGATCTGCTGCAATTCAAACCGAGCATCAGAATGGGGAAGAAAGGTGATTTAAGTGACTTTGAATGTGGCATGGTTGTTGGTGCCAGACAAGCTGGTCTGAGTATTTCAGAAACTGCTGATTTACTGGGATTTTCATGCCCAACTATCTCTAGGGTTTACAGAGAATGGTCTGAAAAAGAGAAAATATCCAGTGAGTAGCAGTTCTGTGGGCGCAAATGGCTTGTTGATGCCAGAGGTCAGAGGAGAATGGCCAGACTGGTTCAAGCTGATAGAATGGCTACAGTAACTAAAATAACCACTCGTTACAAGTGAGGTATGCAGAAGAGCATCTCTGAATGCACAACATGTCGAACCTTGAGGTGGATGGACTACAGCAGCAGAAGACCACACCGGGTGCCCCTCCTGTCAGATAAGAACAGGAAATTGAGGCTACAATTTGCACAGCTCATCAAAATTGGAAGATAGAATAAAAGATACAATAGAAAATTGGAAAACCGTTGTCTGGTCTGAGTCTCGATTTCTGCTGCGACATTTGGCATGAACAACATGAAAGCATGGATCCATCCTGCCTTGTATCAACGGTTCAGGCTGGTGATGGTGGTGTAATGGTGTGGGGGATATTTTCTTGGTACACTTTGGGCCCATTAGTACCAATTGAGCATTGTGCCTACCTGAGTATTGTTGCTGATCATTTCCATTCCTTTATGACCACAGTGTGCCCATCTTCTGATGCCTACATCCAGCAGAATAACACGCCATATCATAAAGCGTGAATCATCTCAGACCTTTCTTGAACATGACAATGAGTTCACTGTACTCAAATGGCCTCCACAGTCACCAGTTCTCAATCCAATAGAGCACCTTTGGGATGTGGTGGAATGGGAGATTCGCATCATGGATGTGCAGCCGACAAATCTGCAGGAACTGCGTGATGCTGTCATGTCAATATATACCAAAACCTCTGAGGAATATTTCCAGTACCTTGAATCTATGACATGAAGAATTAAGGCAGTTCTGAAAGCAAAGGGGGGTCCAACCCGATACTAGTATGGTGTACCTAATAAAATGGCCAGTGAGTGTATTTATGCACTGAAAATAAACAATTCTTCTGGAAAAATAGATATTACTAATCTTTCACTACACAGCTTTTTGTCCAGTTTTTGCCTTCTAGAATTAAAATATTCCTCCCAGCTCCCTGATAAACATTTAATAGTCACTGCTGGAATTTTTTTTGTTTGTGGTTTTCATGCAGAATTTACATTCAAGCGAGCAGAGAAATGATTTAGTCATGAATAATGTGAGCAATCAACTGAGTGAGAATTTATTGCCACACACATTAATCAACACATTATGACAATCCACCACATTGTGAATTCAGCTCAGTGAACTGACAAATTGGCTTGTAACAGACAGCGCAAACTACATTCAAGGGCACTTACTAGTTATATGTAAACTATAACTCTGTGGCTACAAAACGGTAATTTATAATGAAATACGCAGACAGTGATCTTTGGTTCTTTACAAAATATCTTTGGCATATAAACATGAATAATCTGCACACGTTACAGGTCTTACATTAAACATGAAGACATCATTTTGGTCGGTTTTTATGTGCCCAAAATAGCATTTGTTCCAGCTTAAACCATGCAAACATGCAACAGGTATAACAAATACAACCAAAAACATTACAAAAACGATAAAAAGAAAAATACTAAATTGTTATTATTGAACCGGTGTCCTGACATTTACTCCTACCCATCATATCATGCTCCCAACACTGTATTTAAATGGTTCCAAGGTTGGGGTTAGGGATTGGGTAGGGCGATATTACAGCTTCATATCAGACTACTCCACATTAAAATTTACAGTGGTAGCAAAATCTGATGGGTGGCATATTCACAATGTGCTACCTACATTTTGAATGGGAGGACAATCTGTCAAGGTAGGATAAATCGACAGAACACCGGGATCAGATTCAATAATGCAGAATGAATAAATCATAACACATGAAGTGCCATGGCAACCCGATATAATCAATTTGAGAGATTTAAAAAATAACACTGTTTTCCAACCAAGGGTCTTTGGCATTTGAAAAAGGTGCATTGTTGAACTGCTTTGCATTTTCAGCTTTCTGTATGCTGTTGCCTGGATTTTCTTAGTCTTTTAATTAGCTCTCCTTAAAATAAGACACCAAACTCTGTGTTTCCATCCTCTGAAAGTGGTGAGGGTTATAATGAACTACAGTTTTACTTTGTAGAAAGTGTTTACTGGACACGAGACAATGTTCTGCTGCTGTGACTTCTCAGGACCTTCTGAAAGAGATCATCTGTAACGAGGCAAAAAAAATAATGATTGATTAATTTATATACGGTGCTCAGCATATATAAGTACGACCCTTACAAATCTCTCTTTTAAATTAATGTTTTTAATAGGAAGCTATACAATATTATATTTGTGCATAGACATTAGATTAGTCATTACTAAAGACAAATCTGGAGCTTATCTAACAAATTAACTAACGATAACGGTCCAAAAACTAGTACAACCAAATTTATATGTTATAATAAAACTTTTAAATACAAATTTTAAAAAAAGGAAAAATAAAGAGAATGGAAAAAAATCTACATTTATTTTTTAAATTTTGTGGGTTGTAATTGTTTTTTTTTATTGAATTTTTTTGGGTTGAATTTAATTGTATTATCTTTAAATTTCTAAATATTTTTGGTGACTAAAATGTTATTTTAATAAATATATTTTTAATTATGTTTAATAATGTTTAAATGCTCCAAAATACATTCCCTATTTACTGAGAAATTGATATTCATTTTCAAAATGGGGTGCACTCAATTATGCTGAGCACTGCATTTCAGTATCATCACAAAAGTTCAGATGAGACTCCATTGACTCCATTGATGTGAGAAAAGTAAAGTTATGCATACCATTTTTGGATATTTGAGACCCAGCCTAGAACAAAAATGAAAAACCCAATATGAACATTTTTCATATTCATTGATAAATGAGTTAGAGGCACAATGACATAAGCAAGTGAAAGAACTGAAAAATTGGTTTATTGTAAATACTAACCCTGACAGCAGATGTGCGTCTGATTGTTGAGCCTTCGGCCTGGTCACTCACAGTTTTAGGAGCTAAGATAGATTGACACATCGCTGTTATGAACTGCTGGAATACTATAGTTCTTTTATCACAGTGTTTAAGGAATCATTAGCTTACGCAGTGGCTTTATGATGACATTAACAGCGTGCACAACTCCATTGGTAGCCATCAGATCAGACTCAACCACAGGCACACGGTTCACATATATGGTTGAGTTACGCTGAAAAGAAAAAGAGAAAAAACATAACAAAATAAAAGAGTTTATGAGTTATTAAGAGTTATGAAATTTAATGTAAGGAATATTTTACCAATAAATAAACATTGCTTCATAATTTATTCTGATTATTCTATTTTTTATTCTAGTTATTTAAAGTTATTTAATTTTTGAAAATAAATATTTAATAATGTAATTATTCAGTGACAAAAGATCACTAAATAAACAAAAAATAATTTTTAAATTCATTTACAGTAATACCATACATTCTTAGAGTATATATTTTAAATTAACATGACAGTAATGGTCACGATCACCAGCGATCATAACTTCCAGATCGCTGGATCTCACACACAAACACACATGGACTCCAATTCCGCCTTTAATAGACTACATATTCAGTCATGCCACACACATACTCACACCTGCTCCAAGTCTCTACTGATTACACTCGCACCACCTGAGGATCGTCAAGGACTGATTACAAACACCATTTAACCAGCACACACTCGCACTTCCATTGCCGAGTCTAGTTATCTGTAAAGTGATATTTCAACGCAGTCTCCTAGTCTTGGTTACCTAGTTCTCCCTGTTTGCCGCCTGCCTTCCCACCTCTCGCCTGATACATTTGACTACGATTCTGGACTGCCTTTATACATCTGTTTGCACCTGTGTTGACCATTGCTTCCCTGACTTCGAATAAACCTGCAAGTGGATCCTAAACTTCAGTTGTCTGTGTCACTCCCCGTGTTACAGAAATTAAATAATTAAATTTTGTTGAAATAAATATATAGTATCAAATAAACAGTATATCAAGTATCCAGTTCAAAAGTTGATGCTGAGTATTTTCACAAATATTGGTGCTATTTAGCTATTATTCACATTCTAAATAAACTAAAACCAGGAATCAGTTTTTTTCTATTTGCAAACTTGATTGTGTCAATTGAAATTCAAGATTTCACACTTAGCTGATGATTGATTATAAAGCGTGTTTGGCATGCTGTACCGGGAGAGAGTCCTGAGCTCATAATACTGTTTGCAGGGCAAGAGGGAAGTTTGAGCTCAGGTTGGTCTCGAGAGCTCCACCTGCTTATGGCAAATGGCAGATTAGGGATTGCTATACTACTGGTTAAGAGCTCATCTATGGTGCCGATTTGGTTTGGTCAATTTACCTCTGTCGCATGTCTTTGGACTGTGGGAGGAAACCGGAGAACCCAGGGGAAACCCACGTGACAACCAGTGGCATTCTTGCTGTGAGGCAACAGTGCTAAACACTGGGCTGCCTTGTCAAGGAAAAGGGGAGGAGTAGGGGTGGAAGGAGGGATTCTTAAAGACGAAGGTAAGACACTCTTGTTATTTATAGTGAGTTAGGAATTATCTGATTGGTGAATCGTGTTAGCTAATGCGGGACTAGCAGCAGTCAATCATAAGCATGTGATCCTCTCGAAATTAGTTTATAAACAAACTTCACAAAAAGCAGCCTTGGTGAGCATAAAACACAATCTAACCCCAACTTTTGAGCAGCCCCATAGCAATACATCAATCAATAATAGGCAGAGATAGATGGCAGTGTATAGTACTGACAGTGCCTAACTCCAGTTTGTCTCCAGCAAGGGGCTTCAGTCTAGTATGAGAGGTCACAGCTCCGCTGACCAAGAACTCATCTCCGATGTGGTATTTCAGGATGTTGGCCAGCTCTTTAGGGTCTCCTGTGTTATCAAAAGCAGAAAAACAACAGATGAAAGTGCAAACAAAACTCTGAAAAAAAATGGGAGATTATTGTAAAACGCAGTATAATGAAGAATCTGTAATTTGCCAGTTTTCTTTAACTTTTATTTAACTAACAAATAATCAACAAAAATACATTTCAAGTGTCTTCACTGACAAACATAATAGTACATACAGAGCTCAGCATAATTGAGTACAGCACATTTTAAAAATGAATATTTTATCCATTTCTCAGTGAATATAGGCAATGTATTTTGGTGTATTTAAACAAAACAGATTTAGTAAATGGATATATTTATTAAAATAATATTTTAGTTACCAAACAGATTTAGAAATTGAAAGATAATACAATTAAACTCAAGCAAAATATTGCGAAATAAATTACAACCTACAAAATTTCAATTAAATGTTTCTATTGTTTTGCTTCTCTTGATTTTTACTCTTTTTAAAATTCAGTATTTAATATTTTTCTATAACATAAATTTGGGTGTACTAGTTTTTGGACCATTATCGTAAGTTATTTTGTTAGAAAAGCTCCAGATTTGGCTTCAGTACTGACTAATCTAATATATATGCACACATATAATATATAGCTTTCTGTTAAAAATATGAATTTAAAAGAGAGATTTAAAAATCACATTTATTTGGTCAATGAAAACACTAGAAATCCTTTCTTTGTTATTTTGTCATTGAATAAAATTGCTAATTTTATTGTAATTCAAATTGAAAAAAAGTCCCAACTTTTTCTGAAATGTAATCTTGGACCAGGGTCTTATGTTGTATTTGTGGGAAAAGCTGAAATACATAGTATTTCGAGTCAAAAGGAATGATTTTTATTTTATGCTAAAAATCATTAGATTGTTAAAATCATCTTCCATGAAGACATATTGTAAACTTTATACTGTAAATACATCAAAACCTATTTTTTGTTTAGTAGTACACTGAAAAAAGTGTTGCATGCAAAAGTGTTGCAAACAGTTTATTTGTGTTGAATTTAAACAAGCAAATTAAATTTAATAATGGTCAACTTAATTTGTTTGTTTAAATTCAGCCCAAATAAATAGTTTTCAACCACTTAACGTAAAAAACTTGAGTAAATCCAAGGAATCATCTTTCAATAATTATTTTCAGTGTATGTACTGCTAAGTACTTTATCTGGGCAACTTTAAAAGCAATTTTCTCAACTTTTAGATTTTTTTAAACCTCAGATTCCAGGAATTTAAATAAGCTATTTGTATCTTGGCCAAATATTGCCAATCAATGGAAAGATTATTTCTACAGCTTTCAGCTGACATTTAATTTCAAAAATAAATATATATATATTGTGATCCAAGGTCACAATAAGTGTTAAATATGCTGCACATCCACTTACTGAATTCCCAGAGAAATATATCTGACTAGATTGTATGTAATCATGCACTAAATGTCTGCTTTTCTGACTCGCAAGGTGAGACATTACTCATGAGTTTGTTGAGGTCAGCGGACGGCAATGCACTGAAAGCAGCGTTGGTTGGAGCGAAGAAGGTGTAGGTCCCTTTTTTATTCAGGAGCTCCGTCAGGCCTGCTTTCTGAATGGCGCCAACCAAAGTGCTGCACAGATGAAAGCTCATTAGTGCACATTATTAGGAACATATCTTTAGGCTATAAAAGACAATTAAACTGACAGCTCAAACGGCACATTTCAAAAGGTCATCTGAAATCTGAGAAAATTACGGTCTCAAGTTTGAACACGATCATTAGGAAAAAGCTTTGAGAGATTGACACTGAAGCCTGTAAATGTTGGTGAGAAACAGCAGCTGCGGATTTTCTTTCAACAAGACTGTGAAAACAATTACACACTTTCTGCTGGAACTTTTTCTTCTTCTAGGTTTTTATAGGGCATTTTGGATAAATCGGTATTGGTGTGAGGGTAAAACCTTTTTGTTGTAAAGTTTATAGTCTCTAGATCTCTCTAACTTGGCTTGAAAAGTCATTAGCAGCTTATTTAAAAGGAAATGTTAAATCTTGTCAAGAATTACACAACCTTTTGTCATTTCTAACATTTACAGTAAATAAATAATACATTGCTATTATTTCTTATTCCTATTTAGTTCACTATTTGAAATAAAAAGGATGAACTGAAATAAACTGTGAGGCACTGAGCTAAAATGGAAAAAAATAATATTTGTTAAGTTTCTCTATTAATTTAATGTCAGTTTCAAAAATAATGTTGAAATTGTCATTAAAAAGCTAACAAATGCCCTAGGATTATTTTCATTGTTAATTAATGTTAATAATGTTAATGTTAACCATTAATGATTAACAAATAGAACTTCAATATAGGTTCTACCACAAATAAAGACAAATATACACAATAAAATCACTTACACTTCATAAAAAAGCTTTTCAATAAATAAAAACAACAGAAGTGTCTCAACAATTAAACTAAAATAATACTCTTACACGCCTGTAAAACTATTATTTCGTTTTTGTATTTGTCTCAATTCTGAAAAAAAAACAAATAGTCTTCGGGTCTGTCAAACTCCAAAAACAAAGCAGAGTGTAAACATCATAAAGACAGAGTATACGACTCGAGAGCTTTGCTGCACTTAGGCCTTTTGACACCAAATGCCAGTTGTTCTCATGTGTTTTAAGGGCCAAATGTCATTCAGTGAGGCAAAGTTTGATTTGAGAGCAACAGCAGAGGGGAAGAGTTCCCATGAATAACAAGTTCAATTTCTGCATGTTTTTATTAACTTTGAAAGATAAAAGTACACCAATCTTATAGGCAGCCTTTAACGCTATGATTTATTAATCAACCACTTACATTGGATGTTGTAAAATAAACAATCATTTGCATATCTGAATTTCAGGTTATATTTACACTAGAGCATTTTCATTTTAAAATGACTTATTCAAGAGTTCACACTTAGCTGATGATTGATAATAAGCTTGTTTGGCATGCTGTCCTGGGAGAGAGCCCTGAGCTTATAAGATCTTCAAGCCCTAGGCTCCCTCCCGTTAGCAGGGCAAGAGGGGAGTTTGAGTTCAGGTAGATCTCGATGAACTCCCCAGACTTACGTAATTAAGGCTAATGGCAGATATATATGATGGCTAAGGAGATATACGGCTTGCTAAGAGCTTGACTATGATGCCAAATTGTTATGTTTAATTTACTTAGGTTGCTTGTTTTTTGGAGTGTGCGAGGAAACCGGAGAACCGGGGAAAACACAAACAAGCACGTGGAGAACCAGGAAAGGCAGAAATGTCAACTTGTTTAGTAAGGACTTTAGCCAGTGACATTCTTACTGTGAGGTGACAGTGCTAATCACTGGGCCGCCGTGTCACCCATCTAGAATGGATGGGAAGTAGGGGTGGGTGGGAAACTCTGGTTATTTATAGTGAGTTATGCCGCAGTCACATTAGAGTTTGTACGTGCGAAATTCTGCGCTGCGAAAAGGAGCGGGATTAAAAAAGATGATTAGACATAATAAAATGTGAACGATTGGTCCATATTTTCAATTTCTGTCCAGAGAGGTCATGTTATGATCTTTGATTGGTCTTAATCACGTGATGTGATTTCTCGGGTCAGAGTTCACCAAGCTTAAACTTTCCAACTGTAACTTGTCGCAGGAGCTTGTGTTTCCGGTCTGCCGCATTCGCGTGCGTATGAATGGAAGTCCATGGGGAGAAAAGTCTAGTGTGACCGCAGCTTTTGGGATCATCTGATTGGTGAATCAATTGTTAGCTAATGTGGGACAAGCCGTGAACAATCATAAGCATGTGATCCTCTGGAAATTAGTTTATAAATAAACTTCACTTAAGATTAAACCGTTTCTCACCCAGACTGGCAGTTTTACTGTGTTTCAGAAAACAATCTCTGTCCATACAATATTAAAAGTATAGTACACGATCATTCATGCACACTGGGCATAGGCATATCTTGCTGGTATCTACTCTTGTTGTCTACTGCATGCATAACGGTCCACATGAGGAGCTTGATGAATCAGGGAATCCTACACAATCGTCCAGAAGACTTGATAAAAGGTTTTATATGTAAGCAAATAGTGAGTAATTATAATTTTTTTGGATGAGCTATCCCTTTAACAATTACATCCTACTAGTTATAGCATAAATTTGGAAAATTACATCTTCATTTTCCCTATAAGACTAAAACGTGCATTCAGTAGCTGATTTGGGTTCACAAATTAAAAACATTTATTGTTACAAAAACACACAGATCTGCTTCATAACCATTACAAAAAATAACTGCAGTAAACTGAGGTAAAACTGCAGTCGAACAGCAGTATTTTGAAGTAGAGGTCTGCATTCCTGCAGCTGTACTGCGGGAGCCACGGGACCTTACCAGATTTCTGCAACGATCATTACACATTTTACATTCTTCCTCGGCCCAATATGTATCTGCTTTGTGTATTTAAAAAATGCTGATATGATATGTGAAACACAATCGGTAGTTGGCAAATATATTAAGTGGATATGTTTGTAAATCTGACTTTGAAAGTGTCACAAACCTCACCGCACGTCACGCAGCACTCATGTCTTATCACAAAGAAATCTCATTTGGAAGAATAGTAGTTGTACTGCAGTTGTACTGTAGCAGTACTTCAGTTGTTTTGCAGAAATATGTGTCCAAAAACTGCACTTTTCAGAAGTCACTAAAACTGCAGCATTCCTTTAAAATTCTGCAGTATTCTTTTGTTAGGGAAGACATGTATTAACCCCATGGTGGCATATGGGTAGGCCCACACGGAATCCGTGAGCGTAGAATTCCGCAGATTTTCCACAGATTTTCCGCAGATTTTTAGCCTATCTTTAATTCTGTTTATTTACTTGAGTAAATGTGTGTAAATCTATACTTATTCCGTTTTTTAATTATTTTAGTATTATTATTGACTAATATGAAAATGTTCATCTGATTTATTCACAATGCAGTTTGTACGGTGATATTTTCTGTCTTTTTAACCAAATAAAGTGAATCTAATTGGATTTGCATTTTAAACATTAAATAAAAGTTAAAAAGGTATTACTTTTTTTTCATATATTAAGGTTTTAGTTATGATACCCCCAAAATCATTCTGCAGAAATCCACAGAATTTACCAAAATTCGCTGCAGAAATAGCATAAAATGTCCGCAGATTCCGTAGCTTAAAAATATGGCCACTACCAAACGCTATTATACAGGATGGAAGAGCCAGGATTGTAGGACTTTCTACAGTCTGTACACACTACATGACTTAAGAAAGCAGAACAGGGCACTTAAAGACTTCACTGTGACACGTTTAATTAAAATAGGCCGATCATCTTACCTGAAACGATTATCTGCTTTCAGGACATCCATGACAGTTCCCTGGGGGGGCGTCAGGATACTATCAACGAGGAACATATTCGCATAGCGGCCATTTTTGTCATGGGCGGCAATGCAGGCGTTCTCAATGCACAGGTTCTGCAACATCCAAGTAAGTGAAACGGTTAAGGTTAGTGGTTATACAGATCAGCGCTTTCATTTCAAAGCTCTCTTTTTCTCACAAGACCGTAATGATGCATGAAGTGAGCTGTGGAAAACGTTAAGGTGATCCAAAGGAGAGGTTTCCGGTGGTCTGTGAAATCCATTACAAAGCAGAAATGTGAGCGTGCAGACAGAACTATACCATCCTCACTGCCAGCTACAACATGGATAGAAATAAAAAAAACTTGGCTCTTACGTGTGTTTGATGGATTGGTAACTGGGTTATAATTCAAGCGCTGGTCAAGAGGGATCTATTTCCTTTACCACTGTCATGTAAATGACTGTTCTGCTGAATATTTTCTTCAGCATCGATACATATCAATGTTTCATTTAAAAATAGCTGCGATTTGGGGTTCTTTTAAATCATTCCAATACGCATATTCCCACACTTACATTTCTGAACACAAACACTCTAAGTTTCAGTCCACCAAGGGTCTCCAACTCCTGCCCATGATAAAGGCCCTTGGAGGAAAACTTCTCCTTGAGAATGTGGTTTCTCAGCAGTTTCTTCATGTCAGGAGTCATGGCCAAGCTCTTGTCTGCACACAAATGATACAATTAGAGTTAATACAGAGTTCTATAAGGCTCAGTTGCTAGATTAAAGAACATTGAGTGATCCAACCTTTAAAAGCCTCGTTGAGGGGGGCTAATAAGGTCACAGACTCAGAGCCGACCAGGTGATCATTAAGACCAGCATCTTTAAAAAGCTTTGCAGCTGTAGTAACAACAGATCCCTCTGCAAGCTCCAGCAGGGTTTTGGCTAAAAACAAACAAACAAGAAAGGACTGAATGGAACAGATAACTCAAGCAAGTACCTTCAAGACAAAGAAAATGAATTAGGATTAATTAGTGGAGAAAATAGTTTGACATTGATTCTAAAAAAGCCCCTAAAAATCGAATCTCATGGTGAGATCATATTTTGTTTAAGCAATCGCAAATTGTATGAATGCCATCCATAGCATTTGAGCATGATTGGGAATAGACAGGAACACATACCACAGAAGACAATCACAAACAAGAAAACCAGTTTGCCTGGCATTACTGTATATTTTTTACAGTATATTACTCTTAATTTCCATTGCAAATGGCTTTTATTTTATACATCATACATTTAGTCAGATATACCAGGAAAGAAGTGTGTAAAACATGCATTTGGCAACTGCCAGAAGTCAGTGATGTGAGTTCATAAATTAAACCCATAGATCTGCTTCATAAGAGATGTATTAACTATGTATGTCCTATGATGGCATATGGGTTAGAAGAGCCAGGATAAAATTTAACTACTCTGTGTTCATCTGACAGAAGAAAGTCATATACACCCCAGAATGGCTTGAGGGTGAGTAAATTATGGTGTCATTTTCATTTTTGAGTGAACTGGTATCAGGGATAGTTAAGGGATATCCCTATAAAAGGGATAGTTCACCCAAAAAAGTTTTCATTCTGTAATTTATTATTTATCCTTCACTTGTTCCAAACTTGTTTTGAGTTTATTTATTTTGTTGAATGCAGAAGTGGGTTGACTTCCATAGAAAGAAAATAAAAGAAATTCATAAACGTTTAAAACCACTTCAGTGTGAACAAGGGGACAAAAAATTAAATTTTTGGGTGAACTATCCTAACTATGACTAAGTCGCCTAACTGGCATACCCGAGTCAGGAATGAGAAGCTCGTTGATGTAGTGAACAACTCCATTGGTTCCAAGCTTATCTTTCTGCGTGACGACAGCTTTGCCGTTGATGGTCAAATCTTCACCATCACAGCCGACTTCCAGCATTGTGCCCTGCAGGGTCTCCAGAGGAGTTCCAGCCACGATGGACTCAGAGCAGTGTAAGTTCTTCAGAATGTGGAAATTCAGCAGATCTAAAGGGGGTTGAGAAAAAAGGATGGCCATATGACAACACATCTCAACAGCAGCACAGCTGTGCTACTGGAAAAAGACAAAACATAACAACTGGTTTGGACAAAAAGATGAAACTGTTGTTGCAGCATCTAAATGTTAACTATATAAAACCCAACATAAAATCAGACTTTCCCTATTCTTTTCACATATTCCTGACTACTGTCAAGTGAATTTTGCAAACCATAACAGTTTACATGGATTCTGGATGGATTTTTCTGTTTGGCTGACATTATTACAACCCCTCGTACTGTTTAACTGCACCCTCCAACCACCTTGTTCTATTTATTATGCACTAAACAACTCCTTTCACAATTCAGTTCATTCTAAAATTTTCATGCTGATGAAAACCAAATGTACCTTTAAGAGCGACAGGGTCTCCCAAAATTCTGGTCAGTGTATCTGGAGGAATCTTCTCAAAGGCTTCATTGGTTGGTGCAAAGATGGTATAAGAACCCTGGTTCTCCAACAGAGTAGTGAGACCAGCGGCAGCAACTGCAGTCTGAATGAAAATGTCACTGCATGTATTATTCATATAATATAACTCATAAAAAATAAAAAAGAATCAGTAAATTCCTTCAATCTACCCGCAGAGTGTCCAGGTCATCATCTGTGTCAATAATAGAGTTGACATCGTTTGTAATGGCAGTGATGACTCTGTCCACAACATGCACAATTCCATTGGTGGCGTGCTGATCTGTCTTTACAAGCCTTGCGCAGTTCACTGTCACAATCTGCAACCACACATATCATTGGTAACGTACACACAACTTCAAACAAATCATCCGGTGTAAATGCTAGTTGACACAATTCATAACGCCATTAAATAACTACAGAGAAAGTAAACAGCATATTTCCAGTTGGCCAGTCTAAACGACTTCTCTTGTAGGTTCAAGCAGCAAAACTGATGGATTCAACCAAATCTGACTCACTCCGTTAGAATAATGGTGGATATGAACATCAAAGTCTTGATACATGGAGGAGAACGAAGAGCCGTGCTTAAGATCTTCAGAAGTCAAGCGTTTGTTGATCATGTGGTAGTGCAGAGCGTTCAGGAGCTCAATGTTGACATTGCTCACCAGGGCATCCAGAATTTCCTACAGCACATTTTGAAAACACTGAGCTTATCTTCGTATTTTACAGTTTGGTAGACAATATATTATGTTTTTCTGGGAACTCCAAGCCTGAAAATGACTGGAAACTCTTTATTTGTTCTACATGATCTATGGAGACGCATTGGGAACTCACAGTGGGAAGTGCAGCCCAAGCCTCATTGCTGGGAGCAAAGAATGTGAAGCTGCCGGGTCCTTCGATCTCTTCCTGCAATTTCGCTCTCTCTGAGTACATCTTAGTAGTGGTGGCTTCAATCACACTCAGGGTTTTATAGATGTTCACCAGAGGTAGAGCTTTAAAAAAAAATAAAAAATTTTGTTTAGGAGTTTTCTACAAAACTGAGTTTCCTTTTAACCCAATGCTATTACTAATACCTCACCACCCCCCAAAAAAACACTCCCACCACCAATGTGCTCAAGCAAAAACACAGAGAAAGCACAACACTCCTGAAAGGCGATTGATATTGTAGAAAATAATGCACATTCAAGGTGGTGATATAGTTACAAAGCGGAGTGTACTTTACACGTTGACATGCATTATTTTATAATAATTTAAACTGGACTGGAATCAATTACACATTATTATTATTGCCACAAAGGCGAGGCAGTGGCGCAATGGGTAGCATGTTCGCATCACAGCAAGAAGGTCGCTGATTCGAACCTCGGCTGGGTCAGTTGGCGGTTCTGTGTGGAGTTTGCATGTTCTCCCCGTATTCGCATGGGTTTCCTCCGGGTGCTCCGGTTTCCCCCACAAGTCCAAAGACATGCGGTACAGGTGAATTGGGTTGGCTAAATTGTCCGTGGTGTATGTGTGTGAATGAGTGTGTATGGGTGTTTCCCAGTGATGGGTTGCGGCTGGAAGGGCATCCGCTACGTAAAACTTGCTGGGTGGTTAATTCTGCTGTGGTGACCCCAGATTAATAAAGGGACTACGCCAAAAAAGAAAATGAAAATTAATTATTGCCACCTGAAGACATTACCTTGCTTCAACCCTAAATATTCATTCATTCATTCATTTTATTTTCGGCTTAGTCCCTTTATTAATCCGCGGTCGCCACAGCGGAATGAACCGCCAACCTATCCAGCACATGTTTTACACAGCGGATGCCCTTCCAGCTGCAACCCATCTCCGGGAAACATCCATACACACTCACACTCATATACTACGGACAATTTAGCCTACCCACATGAACACAGGGAGAACATGCAAACTCCAAACAGAAACGCCAACTGACCCAGCCGAGGCTCGAACCAGCGACCGTCTTGTTGTGAGGCGACAGCACTACCTACTGCGCCACTGCGTCGCCCAACCTTAAATAACTCTTGAACAATATTAAACCTTAAATACCTCTTTTGCACAACATTCACCTTTAATACCTCTCTTGCACAATATCCTGCACAACATTGTTCAGTCTCATGTAGAAGTACTTGTATAGCCTGTCTTAAGCTGCAGTCACACTGGATTTTTCTCCCCTCATAGACTTCCATTAATACGCACGTGAATGTGTCAGACTGGAAATGCAAGCTCATGCGACAAGTTTCACAGTTCGCTGCATTGCAAAGTTCATGCTTGGTGAACTCTGACCTGCGAAATCGCACCACTTGACTGCATGAGACCAATTGAGGATCAAAACATGACCAGAAATTTTAAATATGGACCAGTCGCTTGCTTTTTTAAATGTCTAATCATCTTGTTTAATCCCGCCCCTTTTCGCAGCGCTGTAAGACAGAATTTCGTAAGCTCAAACTCTAGTGTGACCGCAGCTTTATGTGTATAGTTAAGTATCTTATAGTATATGTTACTTATGTTTATATTTCTGATTAATTTATGTAGCACCGTTGTCCTGCGAGACTCGACATTTCACTCCTCTGTAGGTCCACACATGTAGCGGAACGACAATAAAGCTCAACTTGACTTGATTCAGGGGCGCCGCTAGGGGGGGAAGTTAGGAAGATTTTAAGGGCCCATACATTTAGGGGGGCCCCAGAGACATTATTAAGGGCCCGCACCAATTCCCCCTATAACTGTCTTCGACTGTGGGGTAGACCGGAGCACCCAGAGGAAACCCACACAAACACGGAAAGAACATGAAAACTCCACACAGAAATGCCAACTGAACTAACCGGGGCTCGAACCAGTGACCTTCTTGCTGTGAGGCAATCTTGCTACCCACTGCACCACTGTGATACCCATCTTTTTACTTTTCACCTAAAATGTCTCCTACAACAATCCTACATTTTTTAAATGATCATTTCCACTATAACATATTAAAAAAACACCAGAGGCTGAATCTTAAAGTTTCTAGCTTTCAAATGAATCTATTTACTGTGGGGAGCAGAGAGAGGGGAAGGATCAGCATAGGACCTCAAGGTGGGAATCAAACTTGGGTCGCCATGAGCACTGGAGTGCATGTGTTAATACACTAACCACTACACCATTGGCACTGACTGCTTCATTCTTTTTTGAACACAAAGAAGATATCCTGACAAATATTGATAACCAGACAGTAGATGATAACAGCTGACTTATATTTTTACCTTTTCAACAGTGGCGGCCATCAGCTGTCTGGTTGCCAAAATTAATTAAAATCCTCTTTTGTGTTAGAAGCAAAACAAACTAACAAAAAATAGAATCTAGCACAGGTTTGGAACAACTTAAACAAAATTATGCAATTCCGAGTGTGTCTCACACAGGTGAGGAGGCTTGACAAACCACCTATAGAAAACAAACTCTTTCATCTCTTACTTTCACCGAAGAGCTTAGAATGACCAAGAGGCGACACTCAATAGAACGTTCCGTTACAACAGCAGCGCCCCGCGATTCCACCATTCTGGAGTGAAAGTGATCGGCAGTCCATTGAATCTTATTGCTGTTGCGATGGCAAGCAGCTGCTTTGTTTTTTATTTATTCATTTAAAAAGCGCATCAAAGCTGAAATACAACATGAAAGACGACAATACAACACTTACAATCATAGACTGGTGATATACTAACCATATGTTTTCTTGACAAGTTTCTTTTTCTTGTTTTCTTGTCACTTTTAGGTGAAATTACTTTAAATGACTCTCATTTAATAGTTTACGCACTGGCATAATACATATTAATACTGACATGTTAAATTAAATTAACATGACTTTCAAAATAAGATGTTGATAGCATATTAACAGTACTTTTTGTTGGAGGATTATATTATAACAATACATTGTGTGTTAAAAAAAGACTAATAAGTTTTTAATTAAAAAGCTACTTTCTCCAAATTTATTAAATTTTTTATCTTCATATATATATTTCGATTCATGATTTTTAATGCTATCATTAAAAGTGATAGAGGCCATACAAACCACCAGATAATTTGGTTTTATAGTAGTTTTTGTTGTGTTTACTCACTTTTGCTTCATCCTAATTCGAGTAAAAACTAAACAAAAAAAACGTAATTAAGTTATTTTGTTAACCTTACTTTTATGTTATATGTGAAACAGATATTTTAGATATCAGATTAAACATAGTCTTGTCAACATTTTGGAAATTGTGTTTTCATTGGGGTATTGTTTTAAAATGTTACTTTTCATTTTAAACTCATATTTAACTCATACAGTAACTCACATTTTAACTAATATTCAACTCAATATTTTAATTAGTTCTGTCTAATGTTAGTTGTCCCTGCTGTTTTCCTATTGGATTTTTCATTCCAAAATGGCCGCCGCATGACACTAGCGGCATCTAGTGGCTGTTAACTAAATAGCAACAGAGGTCTCCTCTTGGTGATTCTATGCTCTTTGCTTTCACTAACACATTGCACATTTGGATCAGATACTTTCTTACAATCACTCCATATCACAAAACAACTAACCAAAAATTCTTTTGCATTTATGAAGTGTCTTCAGACTGGTGAGTGGACTTGACAAACCACCAGTAGCAAACATCTTTCTCTCTATAAAAAACACTCCCCTTCCTTACTCTAAATCTTAATTCTCAGAGTACTGACAATTCCTTTGTATGATTAGCACTTCTTGTTTGTAGTGCCTCTTGTTGAATCGCTGAATGCCTCCTCAATTGTAAGTTGATTTGTACAAAAGCATCTGCTAAATGACTAAATGTAACTTGAAGGCGATTAAATTATGATACAATTTTGCTTTCTGTGTGAACCATCTCTTTAAGGGTCAACATTATATCTCTGATTCATTAAGGTTTATATTGATTTAGCAATCTGAACACCTCCCAGAATGCTCTGGCATCTCTATGGCTTTGCCCACTCATTAACACAATTTCTATCATAAGAACACTCTTTTAATATGAAATTATAATTAAATACGTGTGACACGGGGTCATCTCACAGCAAGAAGGTCGCTGGTTTGAGTCCCGGTTGGGTCAGATGACATTTATGTGTGGAATTTACATGTTCTCCCAGTGTTCACATGGGTTTCCTCTGGGTGCTCCGTTTTCCCCCACAGTCGAAAGATATGCGCTATAAGTGAAGTGAATAAACGAAATTGGCCGTAATGTATGTGTGTGAATGTAAGAGTGTATGGGTGTTTCCCAGTATTGGGTTGGAAGGGCATCCGCTGTGTAAAACATATGCTGGATAGGTTGGGGAATGAATAAAAGGACTAAGTTGAAGGAAAATGAAATGAAATAGTTACATACCAGCCGGACAGCCTTTTTCTCCAATCACCTTCTCATATCCAGGGCAGCACTCATAACTGATCACCCTACAAAGAGAATTTCAAAAACACAGTCAAAAAATCATTGCTTGGTTGGTTTTAACAAAAGATTCTCAACAGATCCCATCGGAAATGGGAGTTCTTTTATAGGAAATCAGGTCTATATTTCTCTCTTTATTATTATGAATACTGGAGTGGAGACAACCGACACACTCCTCAAAGTGTTTTAAACTGCACGGCTTAAGATATACTGTGCTTCTTCATTTCATTTCTTGCCAGGTATTTCCATAATAAATAAGGTCTGTGCAAGAGTTGGTCTTAGAGGGTCATAAAATCTAATTTCCTTTGGTAGCAGAAGAATCCAGAGGCACAGTATGGGCCAGGGAAACTCCTGAGAGGAGACTCTACGGCCAGAAGTCCTGCCAATAAAAACAATGGGAAATTCCTAGGAACCACCACGCAAAGGTGCAGTAATTGGGATCCTGGAGATTGACACATATAGCTTTCGCTTAGACATTGTTCCTTTTCAGAAAAATGTTATGACCCCTTACTAATGTGGTACATGCTTTTTTACCAACTGACTACTTAATAACTCAACATTAGGAGACTGAGGGTGAATTTACAGAGGAAGAACAAGAGTAAAAATGACAAAGGTGGTTGTATGGAACTAAATATTAATCAAAAATCCATTTTATCTAATGCTTTTCTGTGCTTATTGACTTATTGACTTTGAATTGTGTTGATTTCAATTACTGACAATTGTAATTTAATAAATCTGAATTTTTATATGCCGTTAAAATTGTTTTGAATTTGAGTTTCTTAATCTAAATATTGAAAATGTGAAATTTAAGACAACTGACATTTTCAATGTTAAATTTTTATAGACATATTTTGAAACCTCTTTATTTTTTCGTGTTCTGAATTGGGTTTGTAAAAATACAGTTTGAAGTTTCCAAGATGTAGAAATTCAGAACATGAAATTCAATATTGTAAAACTCAAAACCAGAAATTCAGATCGTGAAATTCAGATTCAGCAGAAAGTAGGTCTGGGGTGATCAACAGGGAAGAGTAGACGATTCAGTTGTCTTAAATTTCAGATGTTAAATATTCAAGTTATGAAATTCAATTTAAGGAATTTAAATTCAAAACTATTTTAATGGCATATAAAAATTCAGATTTATTAAATAACATTCGTCAATAATTAACACAATTCAAATTCAGATTGTTTGGCATGACCAAACTTAAAGATACGGGAAAAGACATCAGAAATGCAGTCGGGTTAAGGAATGAAAAACTTTTCTGTCAAATGCAGGTAAATAGAGAAGCTGGAGAACAATTTATGCACAGGTTGTAGTTTACCAGTTCAACTCAATACAATGGGTTTGACAAATAATGATGTTTGTTGGGAAGTCTAAAAAAAGAGAGGCATTTTATTTCAGTGACTCTGTATCTGTGACTGTCCATTTGGTCAACCTTTTTGGCACCAAACGCTACATTTTTGGATCGCTGGTATACATGTGGATCCCTATAAGGGCTGCAAATCTGCCGGTATATGGACTACAAGATCCAGTCAACACAGAAGCAAACAGATGTATACTGGCAGTCCAGAGTCACGGTCAATACACAGGCGCATACAATGTAAACAAACAAACATGTTGAGAGCCAAAACACAGCAAAGCAAAGCATGGGAAACGCGTTGTAATGTTCACAGAAGCAGTATAACAAGACTCAGCCCAGATGTGCGTGTGTGTGCTGTATTAAAAGTTTTTGTAATCAGTCTTTGACAATCCTCCAGCAGCGTGTTTGCAATCAGTCAGGATCAGGAACCGGTGTGAGTGTGTGTGGTGCATGACTGGAACTTGTAGTCCATATACCGGCAGTTTGTGACAATGTGACACTGAGGACTGGGGTAATGACCATAAAGACCTGCTGAAAATCTAGCTTTTCCATTGCAGGAGTAAATTACATTTTATAATATTAAAATAGATTCAGATTTTCATAATATATATATTTTTTTGGGCCATAATTCCTTTTCTTGCCATAATTATCTCTTTGACTTGCAGTTGATTAATAGAAGGTAATGTGGTAAAGAACATCCAGAACACTTGATATATTCCATGGTATGTGCATTTAGAGAGGTATCTGAATGATATTTGTTAAAAGGATGTTCACATACCAATTCCAACAAATTGTTTGCATACTAGCTTAAGTAACCCAAAGCATCTTAGAGTATGATGGAGTGGAAAACTAAAAGGCAAATCTAAACACAGACAACAATCCTGACATTCAGGCATGGGGTAGACTTGTAAAACACACGGATGAGGGAAGCACATTGAACTGATTATCAAAACAGATGGTAACTCAACTCCTGTTTGTCTTCTGCCAACATAAGCAAAGATGGTAGCCATGGATTTCTGACAAAATAAACAGCTAGGCTGTCTAACTTATGTGCACTTTCAAGTGGTGTGGCAAGAGGTTCCTAGAAATATTGTGAAAGACGTATTACGCTATGTTGAAAAAAATTCCATATTTAGTGTATGGATGGTCAGCTGATTCATCACTCTTCTAAAAATGCTGACATCCCAGAATAACATCAATGAAAGCATGATGATGTCTTCTCAAAAGGAAGAAAAGAGTAGATAACGACAATGTACATTTTACTTTACAAAAAAGTAACATTTACCATACATTTTTATCATATTTTGAAGTATAAATAGCAGAAACAGGAAATAAAGTCTGATATTTTGATGGTTTGCTATAAATACCATTATACAGTTATGGAAAATAACCACTTGAAAATGATCAGTTCTCTAACTGTACTGGATTAATAAGATATAAATTGTGGTAATATTTGTTTTATTTATAAATGTCTGATGATATTTCTTCCAAATTTCAAATACAAGTATTGTCATTTAATCTAGGCTCTTTCAGAATGACTGTCGGTCAATGAAACAAATGTTTTTAATTGTTCTCATAAAAAAAAATGTGGTTATTCTAACAAACATTGCTTTTGTAACACTTCTGAATCTACAAGTAAATATGTATGAAATATTTTGACCAAATATCATTTTATACTCTAAATGACAACATTTTTTACATTTAGAAAAAATTTTATCAAGTTTTCAGGATAAAAAATCTCCAAAAAATATGTTTAACTTGGAATTTCCAAGTTATTTTATTTCATAGATGTATATAATCCAAAATATAACCATGGACTAAATCAGTAGTCAGTGGGTTTTACAGCTTTTACAACTAGATTCAACTATTTGAAAATCTGTAATCTGAGGGTTAACAAAAATCTAGATATTGAGAAATTTGCCTTTAAAGTTGTCCAAATAACTATGCACATGATTACTAATCAAGTTTTGATATATTTTCTGTAGCAAATGTACAAAATGTCTTCACTGAACATGATCTTTACTTAATATCCTTAATTTTATATCATGTAAAGCATTGATGGCTTTTCACACAAATATACCTGTGTATTTTAAGACTGGTTTTGTTGTCCAGGGTCACAAATAAACTTTAAAATAAGGTTCCAGGTGTCTATAAAAAGGAGAACTCTATAGGGAGTAATTGGTGAAGAAAGTTATTGGTCTCTCCTTAATTGACCTGGAAACGTCCTGTTCCACGACACTGACCTTTATGAACCAGCGCTACAAAGAGTGCATTTGTTCCCTCAAAATTCCTCTGACCCCAAATTTCAAAACCCCAAAGAAACTCTGTAAATCAAGTGAACTTCGGTGTCAAAGAACCCAACCTTGAGCTTTCCTGAGTAAGGTACATCCTTTCACTGCAAAGCTCAACTTTTTTTTTTCTCACACAGCCGTGAGACGGATGGAAAACTCCTTCAGACCAGGTCAATGATTTGTGTGTGTTTGGGGATGTAAGACCTTCTACAGGACTCCCAGCTGAAGCCATTTCCTAAAAGCTTCCAAGCACCCAACGCAAAGCTGACTTCCTCCTTTCTTTCTTGAGAATCACTATGAAAGAAAACTCTGTCTGAAAACGGGAAGATGAATAAAACAAGTTCTTCTCTGTCTCAAGATTTTGAGTACACTTTTAAGTCTTGTTCCTGATATGAGTTGCCAGATAGATTTTAAATATGTGAAGGAGTAATGTGGGTAAACACAAATGACAGAAAAATAAACAAATGACATGAGAATCCAGAGAATATATATATAGCTAGCATTTGACAAAGGACAGCTTCCAGAATCTCTCCCAGTTCGGTGCTGGATTTGGCTAAAAACTCCTCAGTGAAGGAGCAGCTCCAACCACAGTAGACGAAGCTGTTGATTGTGAGCCACAACCTGTAAATATTTTTGTATTTTAGTTTCTAGCGTTAACGGTATGTTGTAGCAAGGATGTAAACACGGATGTAAACAATGGGAGATGCTGTTTGGCACCTATAACATTGTAGCTACAAATTCATATTTATCCGTCAAATCACTGTAAACACCCACAATCTTCACCAGCGCTGCAGTTTCTCTCTATGCGGACACTCTCCCTGTATTCTACATCTCAAATAACAAGCTCGCAAAAGATGTGTGAATGTTTCACATTACTTACACATGCTTATAACCCGAACATATGTGAAAGACACTTGTCAGATTTTATTTTAGAGAGCAGGCGTGAGGTTCAGCTGTGTCCTGGAAACTGATAACCATTGACTTCCATACTATCATTTTCTATCTGATTCAGGCACAAACTGATATGGCTAACAGCTATTCTGAGTGTCAGTATTTACACAGCACAAAAGCGTGTGCTTGTAGGGGCGTGGCGCTTTTCATGGTGACTTGGAGCCGATCCATGAATCACGGCACATTATGTTAGCTGACCAATTAGAGCGTTTACATGTTAGCTGAGCAGCTGTATATAATAACAGTAAGATATATTTAAAAATAATGTGATTTTTTTTTGCAAATGAAGCATGGGCACACATTGCTTTGCATCTTAAAAACACAACCAAGCCCTAAAAATACACTCTGGACCACCCTTTTAAAGCGACATATTGACTTTACTTTACTAAGTGGGTAAATTTGTTGTATCTTGGAATGGTAAAGTTGACCTAACTTAATTTTTTTATAATTATGCACAGTTCATTCATTTAATGATTTTTAAGGCAACAGATTTACTCACCTTTTTAAGTAAAGTCAAATAATCACTATTTACAGTGGAATAGCCAAAAATATATTGTAAGGGTCAAAATGAGTAATTTTCCTTTTATGCCCAAAATCATTAAGATAGTAAGTAAAGATCATGTTCAGTCAAGACATTTTAACAAAACTGATTATTTGATTAATAACATGCAATGCAAAGAACGTACTTTACAATTGTTTATCTCAGTATTTTAAATTTTTAAAGTAAAGTCAACTAATTGCTATTTTCAAATAGTGACTAATGGTAAGCTAACTTCTTCAACTTTCAGGTGATGTATAAATGCCAATTTCAATAAACCGACACTTATGGCGGCACTGTAATGTAAAAAATTGCTGTAAAACTTACAGTATTACATGAACATTTGGTTGCTAGTAAGGGTGCACTCACACTAGGCTATCCAAACTGTGCCCGGGCACATTTCCCAGTTCGTTTGACAAGCGTGAGTCCTCCGAATCAGCCCCATATGCAGTTCAATTTGGCCAGCTCGGTTGGGCTTTGGTGCGGTACATATGTAGTGTGATTGCTAACTCTTCAATAACTAAAGACACTACATCACTTTTAAGGGACTGCTTCATAAGGATATATTAATCATTGTAACTTTTCAATGAATGACAACTGTCATAGTTTATTAAAGACGCAAATACCACGAGGGCTTTTATGATAATTTATGAGCGTCAAAAGTTGTGGATCTGTTCGGCAAAATATTTGAGTGTCATCGCATCCCAAATGACTTAAAATAACACAAAACTATATAACTAAAGCAATCTCCCCTGTGCTGAGCGAGAGCGCTTCTCTTCCTGTTAAACTGAACAGTTGCAACATCGATGATGTAAGCATGCTCCGGCTCGAAAGGCAAAACGCAGTGTGAGTGCAGGCTGTAGGCAAAGAGGAGGACAAACGCGCTTCGTCACGGTTCAAGGCAACCGTACCTAGTGTGAGTACGCCCTAATACTGTAAAATTTACAAGTGCACTGTAAATTAACAATTGCAACTATGCTGTAGTTTTACAGCACAACTGTAATTATTCATTTACACTGCTCTTTTACAGTACTACAGGCAATTTTACAGTATTACCGGAAAAATTTATAAGCACATTGTAAACTAACAATCACAACTGTGCTGTAGTTTTACAGCACAATTGTTAATATTAATGTACCATGCACTCGGAAATTTTACAGTATTACTGCCAACCAAAATTGGGTCACATATAACCCTATGTATTGCTAAATGACCTATACTAAAATTCCTAAATGTGACAAAATAGGAAGAAAATCCCCACACTGTCTCCCACACTATTGAAGTTTTAATGTGCATAGTTTTGGGGCCAGAATAATAATTTAAAAATGCTTTTATCAGCAAGGATGCGAATGAGTAAAGATATTTATAAACTCACTATTGGAAATAAATGCTGTTCAGAATCCTGAAAACAAAAGTTTACATAATTTATATTAACAGTAATGGTTTCTTGATCATGACATCAGCATCCTAATGATTTCAGAGCGATCATGTGACACTGAAGACTGGAGCATTAAGGCTGAAAATTCAGTTTTTCTATTGCAGGAATTCATTTAATTTTTAAATACAGTATAATAGAATACAGTCTTTTTTTATTATATGCATATATATGTGTGGTATTTTTGACCAAACAAATGTACTCCTGTATAGCATAAAAAAATTACAGATTATACTGAAATTGACCATTTCAGCAAAGTATTATCTTAAGCCAGGACATACAAATATTGAAAAAGCTGCACACTAAACAACCCCCAAAACTTTTTGGTGTACCTACTTAGTATGCACACCTTATGTAAGCAACATGAATCTGTTACATAATGTCTACAAGACACTTACAAACATTTCAGACTCCATTCCAGATTCCAACATACTAAATAACCATTCATCAAAAATATATTTGGTAGCACAATGACAAATTACACCCTGTTTTACTGATACTTTTAACAGAAAGTTTTAATTCTCTATTGTAGACACCAAAACAGTTCCCCCTTGAAGTCTAAGATATCTGTCTCTGGAATGTTCATGTAACCAATAACATCTTTTCACCCCGTGGGGACATTAAGTAGATGTCAGTCAAACGGTTTTGCCACAAGTTGTAATTGTGATCCAGGTCTCAGTGCACTGAAGAGCTTTCAGAAAGAAAGCACTGATATTTGTTAGCCTCCCATTAATGACTCTTCAGGATGTTAGGCAATTTAACCCCACAAAGACTGAAGCAAATTATCAAGAGACATATGGTAACTATTACTACACAACGCTCTTCTATATCTACTGTCAACTTGAACTCAAATACCCTGAGCAGAGTTTCAAAGAAAAGTGGCCCTTACTAAACAAAAGTGAGGATTGAAAGATGTCAAAGTGTCCTCAGAGTCATTTACTTCAGCACTTAAAACTGTGATCATTTGAAAAATCCTTAATTAGAGTTTTTTTAAAAATATACATACGTTTAAACACTTTATTTCTCATCCAAAATTTTAAATTCGATCATTTACACATCATTCACTTGGATCAAATCTGTGTGAGTTACGTTTTTCTGTTGAACACTAAAAAGGTTATTTTGAAAAATGCTGAAAACTGGTAACCATTGACTTCCATACTATTAGTTTTTCCAACAATGGAAGTCAATGGTTACTGGTTTAAGATTCTTTAAAAATATCTTCTTTTGTGTTCAAGAGAAAAATAAATGCACAATGGTTTGGAACGTTTAAATAGTGTGTACCTAATCATTTTTGGGTTAACTATCCTTTTAAGTTTGTTCATGAATCCATTTTAGTATCCTTTTAAATCAAAATCTAGATTTGAAATTTAATTCCATGAATGCAGGAAAACTCTTGCACAGCATGACAACTGATGAAATATTTTCCTTCTAGTGATCCCCTATGAGAGTTTTTCTCTCCACAAGTTAAAAAGACAATAGAATTTCAAGATGAAATATATACCATGTCCAGACAGGCTGACACATATTTGCAAAAAATAATTTATCCCGACAACTTTACCTGTCTTTTGATAGATAGATAGATAGATAGATAGATAGATAGATAGATAGATAGATAGATAGATAGATAGATAGATAGATAGATAGATTCACTATTAAGAAATCTGTGGTAACTCACGTTGGTTTGCCACATATTTTGCGGCGATACCATTGCTTGCAGTTGGTGAAGTACTTCTTATCCGACCCTGGAATCTTCTGCATAGCACAAACATTGGGGCTGCAACACAAATAAAACAAACACCCTTCTTTAAATCCTCCATGCATTCACCAAATGCTTCATGAATGTGGAAATAAAAGTTATTTTCCACTTAAGTTGGGGAAATTATCATTGGTGTTAGATAGCCACGTATTTGTCTTCAGTGTTTAAATCCAATTCACCCAAAAGTTATTAGTCTTCAAAATAAATAATGAAAAACTCAAGTGACCAATTACTGCAGAACAGCCCTTACCCCTGAGTTCTTCCTCTTATCCTGCTGTGTTGAAGAACCGCCTGATACGGGGATTTTGCGGCGAAAACAGTCGCGATTAAGGTGATAGCCAGAGCAAACAAAGTCAAGCGCTTCATCTTGCGTCTCTGCGCACGCACTCCAGAGCGGCGCTGAGTTCGGCGGAGCCCCGCTTAAATACCAAGACCCTGGTGCTCGTGCTCTGGGAGGAGCTTCAGAGGACTAGCAACACGACACTGTCATTTCTGGATCACAAAAGTAACCTGTTTTTTTTTTTTTTTTTTTTTTTTACCCCAGTAGAGCTTCTGTAACACTTCCAACGTACGTGGTAGTATGCTTATACTTAGCTATTTAATATAGTTTAAACAACATCAGCTGTGCATAAAAACTGCGTGTAAAATAAAAGAAGCAAATTGCAGTAGCAGTGTAAAGCGTGTGTAGAGGGTGCACAGTAGTTCTATCAATAAAACAGTGGTGAAAATGTGTAAATTTGCTCATAAAACAAACTACCTTCTAATGAGACCTTTTATTAGCACATTTAAATGTTTGTTCAAAAATCGTGTTTAGACTGGAGAGTCACTCTGAACAAAGGTAGCTTTGAACAAATTATAATTACTAATTAAATAATAAATGAATAATTATAACACATTTGTAAAAATAATATTTAGCTTTTCATACTTGGTAAATATGATGTCATTTATGCGCAAATATTGGATTTGGACTGACAGCTGGCTATGCAAAAAGGGGTATTTTTGGCGTTCACACTTGGGAAATGAAATTGTTATAACTTTTCTTGAAAGTCAAGTTTACATACAATAAGATGATTATGCCTCTGAAAAAGCTCAGATGATGGTGTCAAGGTTTTGGAAGTTTCTGATTGTCTAATTGACAACATTTGGGTTAATTGGAGGGACAACTGTAGAATAGTATTCAAGGAAAACCTCAAACACACTGCTTCTTTGTGTGACAACATAGGAAATTCAACAAGCCAGAATCAACAAAAAAAGCCAGATTACAATTTGCAAATTTACACTGGGAAAAAGAATAATTTTTGGAGACATGTCCTGTGGTCTGATGGAACTAAGATTGAACTGTTTGGCCATAACAACCAGTGTTACATTTGGAGGACAAAGGAACACCATTCCAACTGTGAAGTATGGCAGCATCATGTTGTGGGTCTGTTTTGCTGCTGGAGGGACTGGTCCACTTCACAGCGTAGATAGCATCATGAAGAAAGAACATTATGTAGAAATACTGAAGCAACATCTCAAGACATCAGCCAGAAACTTAAAACTTGGCCACAAATGGGTCTTCCAAACAGGAAGGATACCCTAAGGATACTGCCAAGTTAGTTAATGTGATTAAAGGACCACAGAGTGAATGTTTTGGAGTGGCCATCACAAAACCCTGATCTCAATCCTATAGAAAATTTGTGGGCAGAGTTGAAAAAGCTTGTGCGAGCAAGACAGCCAACAAATCTCACTCAGTTACACCACTTCTGTCAGGAGGAATGGGCCAAAATTCCCTCAGACTTGTGAACAAGCTTGTGGAAGGATACCCAAAACATTTGACCAAAGTTATACAGTTTAAAAGCCAAGCTAAAAAAATACCACGGAAATGTATGTAAACTTTTGACTGAAATTGATAAAAAATTCTCAAAAAAAAAAAAAAAACTCTCTCTTTATTCTGGCGTTTAGCAAATGTAAATAATTTAGGTAATCCTAACAGACCTAAAATAGTAAACGTTTAGTATGATTTACCATCAGACATTTAAAAAAAATGGTTATGTTCCTTTTTTTAGAGTCTATGTAAACTTCTGGTTTCAACGATAGATAGATAGATAGATAGATAGATAGATAGATAGATAGATAGATAGATAGATAGATAGATAGATAGATAGATAGATAGATAGATAGATAGATAGATAGATAGATAGATAGATAGATAGATAGATAGATAGATGGATTGATGGATTGATGGGCGGACGGATGCACGGACAGATAGATAGATAGATAGATAGATAGATAGATAGATAGATAGATAGATAGATAGATAGATAGATAGATAGATAGATAGATAGATAGATTGATTGATTGATTGATTGATTGATTGATTGATTGATTCACTATTAAGAAAATAAGGTGACTTTTTGGCGTTCACACTTGGAAAATGAGATCCGGTTCTAACTGAATATGCAAAAAAAAAAAGAATATCCCTGATTCTTAATAAACATTATAAATATATTTTTGTTTAAAGGTCTCAAGAAAGATATTCAAGTTCACTGTTCGTTATTTAAGACCACAATTCTCTGATTTATCTGTAAGTATGTATATATATGTATGTAAATACAATAAATATGTATATTGATGTAAAATTCCTCACTATTGTGGAAAATACAAGCTACCATCTGAGTTAAATGTTTAAACCTGTCTGCTGGGTAAAAATAACCAACCCAGCATGTGTTTTGTCCTGTATTTGCCAAATCATTTTTTGACCCATTTATTATTTATAAGTAATGTATTACAGTATTTTATCTCCTACAGTTATTACATTATGCATTTTATTAATGATGTACTAACCTTTTCTCTCATTCCCCAACAATAGCAGAACACACTTTATTTGTGCATCCAATTCTTCTTTGGCATCTCTTATCGCAACATTTGTTATTGTTCTAAACAAGTATTTAACAGTAAAATCAAGTGGTCAGGTTTCAAATCCAGTTGGATCCAATTAAATAAAAGGCACAATAAACACTTGATATCCCTCCTGGGCATTTATAAACAAGTCAATTATACGTTTAAAGCTTCTTTAGCGTGGGAATTATGTGGGATGTTTTCGAATCTTCAAATACACTATTGAAAACTCATCTAAGTGTTGATACAGCTGATTTTGTCAATAGTCCAAGAGATGGTCTAAAATAAACAAGATGTCAAAGGCAGGAGATGGACTGTTTGGACAGGGTATTTTTCTTTTATTTTCTTTTACAGTGAGGTCTTAAGGAGTGCCATTTGGTCATATTGGGGGTTACCCTATAAATCTAGCAGCAGTGGTTAATGAGCTCTCCTCGCATCCTCTCCACTCGCCTGATGCTCCATTAGCTGACTGGTATTTACAGAGGTGATTCCCTCTGAGCACGCTGGGAGGGAGTTTGCCTGGTTGCACTGCTTTACTTTCACGTTTTGACTTTGATTTTTGAAGTTTATTGAATAACAGGAACATCTACTAAACCATAATGGGGCTATTTTCCAATCTTGATTTTCTTTCCTCACATAAAAACAGCAGGGATCCAGGATGCTGCATGTTGCAGTCAACACTTATAATGCAGGTGTCTGCCACGTGAAATATCATATCTTATACATACTGGCAAACATGTTTGGGCAAGAAAGCTCTCAGTCTTCAAGAGTTCAAATTGATATCTTTGCACTCTCCCAGTTATTTTGATCATCTGTTTAAACTAGAAATGTCTTATGAGTCTGCTTAAGAGAGACTCGTTTTTATTTGAATTTCAAAGGGAAACAAATTTAAAAAATTAGCTGTTTGTGTGTTTGCCGGTCCAAATCTGATTAGTTGTGTAGATTAGTGTATCAGATTGGAATCTGATAAGATTGGAATCATGTGTAACATGGAATAAATCCTAGCTTTCTGCAACTCCCTCATATGATCCAGTACTGCCAAGCAGTAATCAATGTTGAGTTTTTTTTTTGGATACCAATGCAATTAAGGATACCAATGCAATTAAGGATACCAATGCAATTAAATCAATGCAGATATCCAATAAAAGAAATACAGCCCAAGGAAACACAAATCATAAATTAATTGTCTTGATACAAAGTTTGGATGGCCAATCATTCAAATAAATCAGATTTGGACTCAACAAGTTTATGTTGATTCCAGATGAATATTCACCGACAGACTGAACAAGCACAATATAGCTTGAACTAGTGCTGTGATTAATCACATCCAGAATAAATGTTTACTTATACTTGTGTACTTTTATACTTTTTAGTTTATTAATTACTTGTGTTTTTAACATATACTGTATATGTAAATACTGGGTGGCGCAGTGGGTAGCACTGTCACCTCACAGCAAGAAGGTCCCTGGTTCGAACCCCAGTTGGCATTTCTGTGTGAAGTTTGCGTGGGTTTCCTCCAGGTGCTCCGGTTTCCCCTTTACAATCTAAAGACATTCGCTATAGGTGAATTTGGTAGACTAAATTGGCCTTAGTGTATGTGTGTGAATGCAGGAGTGTATGGGTGTTTCCCAGTGATGGGTTGCCGCTGGAAGGGCATCCGCTGCGAAGAATATATGCTAGATAAGTTGGCGGTTAATTCCGCTGTGGCGACCCCTGATTAATAAAGGGACCAAGCCAAAAAGAAAATGAATGAATGAATGTAAATACTGTACACAAATGCATGTTTGAGGAAATCTCTTTATTCATTTCCTTCATTTTCCTTCAGCTTAGTCCCTTGAAATATCTTTATCTACAAAATATTTAGAAAATACAAAATAGCTATAAATATATTTGTATTTTGTTTGTATGTTTTTTTTTGTATTTTATTTATATGTGAGTATTTATATATGCATAATGAATATATACACAGTGCACACATAAAAATACGTAAATTTATATTTGAAGAGTTCAGATGCAAAAACCTCTAAGAGCCGTCTGAAATTTCCATCAAAAATGAACATTTTTCTCAGCCTCCTTTGTTTATGATACATTATTTAAAGGCTATGATAAGGACTTATCTCCCGTAAAAGTGAAATTACTGAACATACACACAGGAGCCTGAAAAAAAATGCTCATTTTAGAAGAAATTTTCAGATGGCATTTAGAGGTTTTTGCATTTGAACTCTTCAAATATAAATTTACGTATTTTTATGTGTGCGCTGTGTATATTCATTATGCATATATAAACACACACATATAAATAAAACACAAAAAAACATACAAACAAAATACAAATATATTTATATGTAATTTGTATTTTCTAAATATTTTGTAGATAAAGATATTTCAAGGGACTAAGCCGAAGGAAAATGAAGGAAATGAATAAAGAGATTTCCTCAAACATGCACTTGTGTACAGTATTTACATTCATTCATTCATTCATTCATTCATTCATTCATTCATTCATTCATTCATTTATTCATTTTCTTTTCTGCTTTTTTATTTAGAATTGAATAAATCACGATTAATCATATATCATGTGATTTTGTCACACTGTTGTTAAATTTGATCAGATTCCATGTGGATTGTGCACACATATTGGATTTGGGCTGAGTCTGAATAAGCTCAATGTAGCTTGAAATAAATTGGCAATTCATGTGATTTTTTTGTTTGTCTGTTTGGTGGTTTTTGTTTCTCAGATTCCAATTACATATGTACAAAAATCTCTCCCTTTCGCATCATCACAGATATGGCTAAACTTAAAACCTATTTATTTAGACTTGCTTTTGATATTCATTAGAACAGAATGTTTTGTTGTTTTATTGACTCTTGTGTTCTTACAATTTTATGTGTTTTAATTTTGTTTTTATTACTGTAAAACACTTTGGGCAGACTCCTGGTTGTAATCAGTTTGATTGATCGATTGATTGATTGATTTATTTATTGATTGATTGATTGATTGATTGAGTGATTGACTGACTGATTGGTTGATTGGTTGGTTGGTTGGTTGGTTGGTTGATTGGTTGGTTGGTTGGTTGATTGATTGGCTGGCTGGCTGGCTGGCTGGTTGATTGATTGGTTGATTGGTTGATTGATTGATTGATTGATTGATTGATTGATTGATTGATTAATTGATTGATTGATTGATTGATTGATTGATTGATTGATTGATTGATTGATTGATTGATTGATTGATTGATTGATTGATTGATTGATTGATTGATATGCACAAAAATCTGATTTGGACTGACAATTGTAAGAAGTTCAAGCTTCAAACAAATTTGTAAAAATCATATTTTGTGTGAAATATTTTGCCATTTACACTTGTTTATTATAATTATAAATTATATAAATCTTTATAAATTATATAATTATAATATAATTTTAATAATAAAATCTACATTTCATGTGATTTTTTTTTACTGTTCATACTCGCTAAAGATGATCAGATCAGGCATGCACAAGAATCAAATTTGGACTGACAGTCTGATCAAGGTATCCAAGAATTATTTAATACTGATTTTAACCAAACTTCCTCCCAATCTGTTTTTCTTCTATTCTCTTTGAATACATAATATACATAAATCTTTCATGTTCCCACAAGTTTACAGTATCCAAACCTTATGCTCTGCCATTAATCCCATTTCAGGCAATGGCAAACTATAGGAAAATCTCCAATAAAAAGTGTCTAATAAAAGAATATCATCGTTGAAATAAAGTCAGAAATGACTGGTGTTCCAAATGACTCAATATTTCTCATTTGTTGTTTCATGTCGGAAATGAAATATGGCACATTAGCTTGTCGAGGTCTGTTTCTTCTATTACATTTTATGGCCATGTCCAGGGGTTGCCATGGGGCCTAGTGTTTAATGTTCAGCTCAGCTTCAGCCAGGGAAGAGCACATTCTTTTGGACCAAGAGAAGAAAAAAAATACCCATTCACCTTTTAAATGTTTGCCCACTAAGAAAATGAGCAGTTTTTACATTCCACATTCAGACATTTGATATTAATCCCTTTGTGTGCTAATTTGGTGTGAGCTATTCAAGCTTTTCTTTGCAGCTCCAGTGATTTTCTTGCCCTTTGTCTTTTTGAATTATTTGTTCTTTCCTTTGTTGATCCAATAGAATTATTGTAATGGACTGAAAAATGCCTGTGCCACATCCTGTATCACTGCAGCTTTCCATATCAAGCCGCGGAGACTGGCGAAGGGCTTACCTTAAGGGGAAACAATTAAGTGTGTTTTTCCACACTCCTTGGGGTACCATGGTCTCCTTACTGTCTGGCGTTACTTCCTGCTTTGAAGATCAGGTAACTGAGGGCAAAAATCTATTTCATTTGAAGAAAAGGTCTTCATTTGGGTGTAAAAAGTGGTTTGTATAACTGAGTAGTGGTGCATTGTGGCTAAACAAATAGGATATACAGAGATGACAAAATCAATCCATTCAGTTTTTGTACCATGTTGGATCATCAACTTTCTCTGTAAACTCAGGCTGTGATCCTGACATTTATGGAGCATGTGGACAAAAAAGAGTGGCATCAGAAGTGAACCGACAATCACACGCTTTAGAGAGACAGATCGCTCAAAAATGAAAATTTCCTCACCATTTACAGTATTCACACTTAAATGGTTTTAACTGTGGTCTTCTGTTGAACAAAAAACAATTCTGGAAAAAAGAAGACATTGACGTTGATAATAGCAACAAAAATACTATGGAAATCAATGGCATCATACCCCTATATACATTTATGGAGAGAGTAAAATACTGGAGCTACATTTATTTATTTTCGCGAAGCAACCAGAGGCCACTGTGTATGCTTTTTCAGATCTCATATATCTCACCCGAGAGCCATTCACGCCTGCTGTTCTCACGTAAATCCACCAAAGGTTGTTGTTGACTATCTCACTGACTGACTAGCCTGATCTCACGAGGAAATGTAATTATTTTACTTTTTGTCAGTTTAGTGGCTAATTAGTTCAGTCATACGAAAATGTACGATTTTAAAAAGGAGGCATGGTACCTAACCCCACCCAACCGTCATAGCGTGATGAGCAAATTGTACTAAATTTTACGAATTAGATCGTACAAATTCACACGAATTAGCCACTAAATCAAAAAGTTACGAATTGCCGTGAGATTGTGTTGGACTGACCGACCAACCGACTTATACCCCACTCACCCCCTTACCTAAACCCAATCCAATAGTGTTTTAAAAAGCACTGATAGACCGTTCTAGACCGAGGAACCGTTCTTCACCAGACTCAAACCCCGTCGTTCCGGTCAACTCCGTACAGAGGTAAGCGGTCAACTGGTAAGCGACAAAAGGAACGGTGTCATACTGCCCCATAGCGTTCATTTTAAAGATGACATGCAGCCATACATAGCTCTGGCTACATAATTTGCAATCTCCAGAAACATATACAGTTGAAGTCAGAATTAATAGCCCCCCTGAATTATTAGCCACCATGTTTATTTTTTCCCCCAATTTCTGTTTAACAGATAGAAAAACTTTTTCAACACATTTCTAAACATAATAGTTTTAAAAATATTAAGTAAAATTTAGTTGAGACCTAATTTACTTATTAAAATAAGTTAAAGCAACATACAAAAATATTTCTGTATTATTTTTGTCATTACATTTATACATTATCCTGTTTACAGTGCAGATATTTGGGAAAAGACTAATCAAAATTACAGAATGCTTTCAGATGAAGACATGAATCACTGGGTAACTGGATCTGTGGCATTAAAGTAAAGATATAACAGCTGGCTTTGTGTATAGCAGCAAATTCTCATGGTTACCCCATAAGTTGAGTGGAATCCCTGCTATAAACAATTTGAGAGCATCTTTCCGGATGAAGAGATCAGCTGGAATGAAGCTGCTGAAATGAATCAAAATGTACTTTTTTGCACATTTTTCTTGGACTGCATCATCACACGTTGTCTATGTTTATGCCAGTTGTTGGAGAAAAATTACTTTTAATCTCATTTATTATGGGCCTTAATACAGGGAATAAAATGTTCTGAGTAGTGGACATGCCATTCATTTTGTTTCCATCTGTTTGGATAAATAGGCTGTCCTATTAACTAAAATAAACCCTGAAATGACAGTGTCATTTATTAAAAGTGCATTTTTATACCTGTATAAATGAATATCATGGAAACCAGTTTTGGTTTTAGTATGTGCCTACACTCTTGGAAATACAGGTGCAAGAGCTGTCACTGGGGTGGTACCTTTTCAAAAGATACACATCTGCACTTAAAGGGTCCATAATTTTTAGGTATTAATATGTACTCTTGATGTATTAATATGGACCCTTTTGGTACAAATGTGTACCTTTTGAAAAGCTACCACCCCAGTGACAGCTCTCGTACCTTTATTTCTGAAAGTGTAAAAGCAATTAACAATGGGGGAAAAATTTAAGAAAAACTTTTAAGATTATAATATTTTAAGATCAAAATATTAGTAATATTTGTGCATAACTGGTCTTACTGTCTGGAAATTATTTTTATTACACTTTCTTGATTTTTCTATTTATACAGTGGTGTGAAAAAGTGTTTGGCCCGTTGCTGATATCTTATTATTTTGCATGTTTGTCAAATGTTAATGTTTCAGACCATCAGATCATGTTACACAAGTAAACACATCATTCAGTTAAGAAGATTTTTATTAATAAGGGGAAAACAAAATACATAGCCCTGTGTGAAATAGGGTTTGCTCCCCCTGTTAAAGCATAACTTAATTCTGGTTTATGCCTTAAATAGGACATGCCTGACAAAGTGATGTAGACCAAAAGATCCTCAATATGTGTGTATAAAGTAAAATAAACATATGGCAGTACTTTTAAAATTGTAAATATGACATGTTAAAGGGACTAAGCTAAAGGAAAATGAATGAATGAATGACTGAATGAATGAATGAATGAATGAATGACTGAATGAATGAATGAATGTGACATGTTTTAATGAAAGATGTTTGCACAGCTTTGTAGCTGAAAAGGGATCAGGTTACTGGGACTGGTGCCTCAAGGGAAAAGCTCAGCATAATGTGCTCTTGTGGGCCTTTGCTCTCAGAATTTACCTTAATATATGTTTCTGCCAGTGGTTTGGAAAAGTTCAAGAAGAGTCATCATAGTACTTCCATTGGAGAAAAACTCCAGCTGAAGTTCTCAGTATTTAATGCACTCCATAACCACTTCAACTCAAACCACAATATATTTCAGTGCCAGTGATGTTTAGACATGTGTGAGACGTGTCATACTGAGTGCCCTGGTTTGACCTCGTTGGAATGAATCAGTCTACAGTGAAGCTCTGTATAGGCCACATTACAAGAGAGGTAAGAGGAGAGCCTGTGTGTGATCTTCTGACCCTGACGCATAGAGGAGACTGAGATCATTTCCAAACATTCCTGCAACACACAGCAAACCTTTCTGGACAGCTGACAGCACATACATTACCAGGGTACGAAAAAATGTGGAGGTGTGCAGGGATTGACATGATCTCAGTGTAAACAGAGTGATGGAGGGCTTATGACTGCTTTGGTGATTTGTGTATGTACAGTTTTGTGTTTGTATTTTTGCCACTAATGCAGTTGCTTCATAATGTTTTAAGCAAAATACATACTGTTCATATTCTGTTCATGTTCCTTCTGTCTTTTCCTTAGTTTTTATTTTTTCCTCATATTTAATCAGTTTCATTGATTGTGCCCACCTGTTCCTTGTTTAGTTCATTAGTAGCTGTGTGTATATATATATATATATATATATATATATATATATATATATATATATATATAGAGAGAGAGAGAGAGAGAGAGAGAGAGAGAGAGAGAGAGAGAGAGAGACATTAGTTTGAGTTGATTTTGAATGTTAAATGTGTACATATATGTAAATTTTTTTATTTATACACCTCCACTGTGCAGTTTTTATACATATAGAAATACTAAGTTACACTAAGCTAAATTGGCTTACATTTTTACATGAGTTTATGACTTCACAGTTATCTTGAATAAATATTTTAATGAACTTATTTTTGTTTTTTTTCTAATAGCCAAATGAAAGATCTAGAATGTATGCTACCTCAAGTACTTCAGCATGAAATTAGATGCCATATTCATTCATTTGTTCATTCATTTTCCTTCGGCTTATTCTCTGTTTCAGATGTCGCCACCGTGGAATGAACCGCCAACTATTCCAGCATATGTTTTATGCAGTGGATGCCCTTCCAGCCGCAACCCAGTACTGGGAAACACCCATACACACTCATTCACGCACACACACACACGCACACACACACACACACACGCACACACACACACACACACACACACACACACACACACACATACACACACACACACACAGTAGACTGTTGGGGAAACTGGAGCACCCGGAGGAAACCCATGCCAACTTTAGGATAACATGCAAATTCCACAAAGATATGCCAACTGGTTTAGCTGGGATTCAAACCAGCAACATTCTTGCTGTGAGGCGACAGTGCTACCCACTGAGCCACCGTGCCGCCAGATGCTTTATCATTTCTTTAAAAAAAGGTTTTGAGCGGGTAAATTAATATTATAAATACTTTATTTGAGTTGTTCTGGCTTGTTATATTGCTTGCTATAAATATTCCATAAAATTCCATAATTAATTTTTATGTTTTGTAAAACTGTTAAAATTTGAAATGCATTGCTTTGAATAGTGAATGTTTTAAATATAGTCTATTTAAAATCTAGCTGGGAACTTCTGTCCTAAGGGGTTCATTAGTGCCCTCCTATGGTTATACATCCACAAAGTATTGGTATTTTTGTCACAAATGGTAAATGAGTAAAAGGGTCAAACATTTTTTGTTTTCTCCTAAAACTGTAAATGCCAAAAAGCCTACCAACACATTTGATAAAAAGCACTAAATAAAATGGATTGACAATAATCCATTTGGCCAATAATATGAAAGCAAAAATTTAGTGCTGTAACAAGACATACAATTATTATTTTCAAATTAAGAAGGGATGGGGGTTTTCTTCCTTTAAGGCCAAGAAAGCATGACAGCCCATATTATTGGCACCTCCTGTAGATTTTTTAAGACTGCCGCTGCTCTTTCATGTGACTGACACTTGTGTCTGCTTCAACTGAGGGTGGCCAATGGTTTATGTGGATGATTCAACGTCTCAACCAAACCCACTAAACCCACACAAAAAGGCCATGTTATTGTTATTCTGAGCTTCAGAAAAAATGCAGTTCCCTAAAATCGGAAATTCCCTTAACGTTCCCTTAACTTCCAAACAACACAACATTCATTTTGTTTTATGACAGATGAATGACTTTTACAGTTCATCTGACATTTAAAGAACACTATTATAATTATATTGGATTTTTGTTTTGTGTTTGGCTTGTATGAATGTTGTGACAAAGCATTTAAAGACATTCAAAGAAATATTTCACTTACATTTGAACATTTTTTATGTTGTTGGCTTCCAAGTATGTTCTGACAAAACATCAATGAGTCTGGAAGAAATTACCTTTCCAAAGAACCCAAAAGACCTATTTGGGACATTAATCCTTAACTGCTTACCTTCTAATAAGCAGACTTTTTACTTTATATAAATGAAGTGACTTCATTTATTTATATATTTTTGATAGAAAGGAGTGAGGCTGAGGGAAGTCGATAGAGTCCGAAACAGTAGACCTTGGATTCAGGCTACACACCTGCACAGGTTAAACAAAACAGCCACGGAAAAGAAATCCTTTGAATTGACAAACATGACACCTGATCTATGGATCATCAGTCAGTCTGACTAAATGAGCCCTTGTAGAGACTGCTCCACCTGAAAAACGACATTTCGGTAACGTGATGCCCACTTATATAATGCCTCTCTCCAGTATGGGACTGATGCAGGACTGAAGAGGATGCTCAAATACACCTGCTCCATCATACATTAGATACAACAATACAGTTACCACTGCTGCAACAGATAGAGTAGGATAACCTGTAAAACAGCTTCATAGACTCGTCAGCTTCCGAAAGCCAAGTGGAAATCAACGCTAAAACAAGCGGATCAGGGGCATTTATGAAAGGAGAGTTTAGCCCTGTCTGATCCACTGCACCGGGAGGCAAGATGCCAGTCCAGATACCGGACGACACCGATTTCTTATCTTTTCGAGACCAATGTGAAAGTCAGGATGGTTGGGTCAGCCGTTATAATAAAGGAGGAGTGACGGTTTGGTGTCGAGACGAGGAGTGCAAAAGTGTGCAGAAACTCAAGGCAAGTGCGCTGCAATGCGGATCAATTGACTCTGACGACTAGTTTGTTTACACTCTTTACTTTCAATCCACATCGATATTACTGTCTAAAATTTGACCAATTTTCATACAATTTTGCTTCTTTGTAGTCCGTGGGTATATTTCAGTACTTGTACAGCATCTTAATCATAGTTCAACAACATATAATGCATGTTAAAATTAGTCAATGCACTGTGAGGTAACAATGACGAAATCGTTTTTGAAGAAAAACGTTAAGAAACATGAAAAAACAATGTAATAAATGTATTGTTCGTGGTTTGTTCATGCATGTAGATAAATCAACTTATGGAGCATTATTGCAATTACAATTAAAGTGTTAACCACTGCCTATATTTCTTTTTATGGTAAAATATTTTAGATCTAGCTATTCACCGTTGGAGAACTCTGCATTGTGAGGTAGCAACGCTGTTTTAACCTTTACTTCTATTTCTGTTTAGATAGTAATCCAGTAATGAATAATGTCTGTTCAATTACTCACCAGTATGTCTAATCATTTATTAAATAGCCAATTGGATTATGTGTTACCATTAAAATTCACTTATAACTTGTAGGCTATGCAAGTTTTTACTGTAAATTGAGTCGCTCTTAAATATTTATTTGTTCGATTTAAGATTTTCCATATAGTGAAAGTGTAATTGTGCTTTTTTTGTACTTTTTTCCATTTCTTTGTATAATTAAATATTTACTACAGTAACCATTATTAAATATGGGGAGTGTAGCAAAACTAATTTGTGACCACTATAGTTTAACTACAATAAATGGCTTTTGGTTGTTTAAAGTAAATTTTTGTAAGAAACTTAACATAAAAAAGACTTTTTATCTTTCTTACAGGAAAGTGAAAATAACTGGTGAAATGTTAGTAATAATGTCAATATATGTATTTAACTGTGTAATACCTTTTAAATAGGAGCTGGTAAGAAAACATACTAGTAACATTAGGAAAAGTGATTCTAGAATATATATCAACAATTATCTTTCATCATTTGTTTTTTTCCAGTGGGGTTTAAAATGTTGATGTAATGCTTTATGGTCTATACATTTTAGAAAGTTTACGTCCATTCCCTATTAATTTATAGCTTTGTCTAATAACTCATACATTATTAACATGTTTTACAGTACAAGTATAATAAAAATAGGTATACACACCACCAACGCTACTAATACAAAAAGACAGCATATAAAAACTTAAAACATAAACTACTATTTAAAGGTTTGAGATGACATTTGTTTTTAAAATTATGACTTTTATTCAGTGTGTGCTTTATTCAGATGAGTACTGTTACTGTAAACTTTAATGTCCCCTGTTGGGGAAATTTGTACTGCAGTGTAATAGATTTACACCATTTACCACACACACAAGACAAACAACACAATAATAGTACTAAAAACAGCAGCTACCTCTTCCATTAAAAATTAGCAAAGCAATAGCGCGAGAAACAAATGAAAATTTGAATCTGTTGGTTTTTGCCAAAGATACCCTATATCAAGATCCTGAGGGAAGGGTTTGAAATCAATCAAAATGAAAATGCGACATGTCAGATGTAATCTGATGAGCTTACTTTAACACCTAAATTTCATACAAATAAGATAACCCCTGCAATTTCACTCACAATACAATGCTGCAGGTATTTAAAACCTTAGACGATAAACTTAGTGATAAACTGATCAAAATGAGTCAAGCATTTAAATAACAATTCAAAGAATCACTGTTATTTGCACCAAAGTTAACTTTTTAAAAATAAATGTTTCTTGAAAAGCAATATTACAAATTACAAAAAAAAAAAAAAACAAATTACAATTTCTGAAGTAATGGCTCTTGAAAATTTAGCTGCCATCAGATACAGTTGAAGTCAGAATTATTAGCCCCCCTGAATTATTAGCCCCCCTGATTATTTTTCCCCCAATTTCTTTTTAGCAGAGAGAAGATTTCTTTAACACATTTCTGAACATAATAGTTTTAATAACTCATTTCTAATAACTAATTTATTTTGTCTTTGTCATGATGACATTAAATAATATTTGACTAGATATACTTCTATACAGCTTAAAGTGACATTTAAAGGCTTAACTAGGTTAATTAGGTTAACTAGGCAGGATAGGGTAATTAGGCAAGTTATTGTATAACGATGGTTTGTTCTGTAGACTATCATAAAAATATATAGCCTAAAGGGGCTAATAATTTTGACCTTAAAATGGTTTTTAAAATTTTTTAAACTGCTTTTGATTCTAGCCGAAATAAAACAAATAAGACTTTCTCTAGAAGAAAAAAATATTATCAGACATACTGTGAAAATTTCCTTGCTCTGTTAATCATAATTTGGGAAATATTTAAAAAAGAAAAGAAATTCAAAGGGGGTTAATAATTCTGACTTCAACTGTAATTGTATTGTAAAAAACATTAAAATGTTCTCTTTAAAAAAATGAAACTGAATGTGAACCAAAAATGAAAACATATACAATGTAGAACAGCAGTATATCAGCGTTAACGGTGCAAAAACAGCGCTACAGTATATCTTCTAAAATCTTGAACAGTAGCTTTCCTCACAGACTGGAGACCATTTCAGAGAAAATCTTAGAGAAACAAACAGAGATATGGTTATGGGCCATTTGCCCAGGGGAAACTCAGCGTATACAGTAAAGCCGGCCAGGCCTGACTGCTTCATGATCCACAGTCTCTGAGATGAAAGACTGGTCTCTCAGGGACAGACTGCACCCATGAGATGTGCTGAAAAATTAAGAGCGGAAAAAGCGTGGTAGCGACAGGCTCAGATGAGGAAACCTGAGCCCCTCCTCCTGCCTTACCAGAGTCAGGCCCTTTTTTCGGTCTTTTTAAGTTAAAGCACTTTTGTTGACCTCTATGCCAATGACTTAAAGCTGTTTGCATGAGGGCCATTTTTTGGCCAGGTGAGAAGAAGCTATTTAGACCCGTTACAGCTGCAAAAACGAGGGAGGCGATGACAGACCTTCTTTAATAATTCACGCAGCTCGCCGGGGCACTGATGCGTTCTTTTCATGAATAATTGAGCTTCGTAGGCTTTGACGACATTCCATTCATACAGACTAAATAAAACTTGTTCCAAGCAGCCCGATGGAAATGAGGAGGGACTGATCAAGCTGGGGTTGAAGGGGGTTGGGAATAAATTATTAAATGACGCCAGGGTAGAGTTGATTGAGTTACACGGTTACTGGCGACTCGGAGCCATACAATATCTGATCACATTGCATTTGATGTATTCATGCTTACCTGACCCTCCTCCCAACTCAGGCAGAGTTAAAGGATAAGGTAGCTACCTTATGCATGGAAAAAAACAACAAAACGCCGGTTTCACTCGACACATGAGCTTGTAGGCCAGCGTGTTTAAATTTGAAGCTGCACTGTATCTCTAACTCTACCGAAGATCCTATTATTCACGCTGTTTGCTGTGTCAACTTTTACTCTTTGTGACCTGACATGGCTGAGTCACACAGAAAGCAATGCTTTTAAAGATAAGCAAACGAATAGATCTGTGTATAAATGGGAGCTGGCCTTTGTCAGCACAATGTCAGCACTTCATCACGGTTAAACTACAGGAGATTTTTCTCCGCTGAGCACAGTTTGAATTCAGCTGTAATGGAAAAGTTCTTTTCATTTGAATGAGTTCGTGTCTGTCTTTTTTCCTAGATGAGAATCGTGTGCAAGGACGTGACAGCGGAGACTCTCTACGACGTCTTGCATGACACAAGCTACCGGAAAAAATGGGACACCAACATGATTGACACTTTCGATATTGGAAGGCTGACAGTTAATGCAGATGTAGGATATTATTCCTGTGAGTCATTCCTTTGTCTCCTTGTCTGAAATGAGCTGTTATTTCCACCTTGATCCTGGAACAGCACACCAGTACACTTTTTAAGCATTTTCAAGCCAATATTTGTGCTCAGGTTGAAAATCATTCGAGTGCTTATGGTTGAAGGACTCTAATGCGGTGCTCTACTATATACTCTGCATTGGTATCAGCAATAATTTATGATGTGACATGGATAAAAATAATTCAAAATGACATTACAAGAGAAATCATGTACAAATACATTAGTGTAGAAATACATTCATAAACAAATACATTCAAAAACCACCTTTGCTGCTTGTTCAAGCTACTTATTATAAATGAGTTCAAAAATTGCTACATTTTTTGGCGACAACTTAATTGTTTTGTGTTCAATCCACTTAAATTTGGAAACAAATTTGAAAACAATTAAGTGAACTTAATTGATTTGTTTTGTGAAACATAAAGGAATTGTGTGGAATATCAAATACTTTCAATTTTTAAATAATATTTTTAGTACATTTTTTTCTGTCTTTGCCATGATGACAGTACTTAATATTTAACTAGTTATTTTGCAAGATACTATTCAGCTTAAAGTGTAAGACTTTACAATAACAGTACATGGATAATGATGGATTAATATATATAATCTATACATTGCTTTATAATGGACTAATGACGAGTTAATGCACACACTAATTATGAACTAACTTTAACTACAACATGAGTCACATGAGTTCATGTGTGAACTGCTACTTTAATTACTTGTTAGTACATGATTGTTTGTTATGTATAATAATCTGTTATCTGTTCATGTATAATTATATCATGACTTTACTTGAAGGGTCACATCATCATTAACCCATTCTTAACTACTCAAAAATCCCTTATGCATGTCCGTCTAGTGTGTTTACACTGAATAACAATAGAAAAGTGTTCTGTCAACATCAACAGTTTAAACACAGGAGTTCATGAGTACATTAACAGCTCATGAGTTCAGGTTGGTTACATTTAGCTTAAACTTAAATGTTAATTAATACCAAAGCCCCATTAAGACAAGTCATTTCACTCTGCGAAATGCCTTCTTTGAAATGCATTCTGTCTGAATGGGGAAACATCATATTCTCCAAAACTACTTGCCGAGCTTATGATTGAATTTCATTTTAGGAATCACCAATAAAACTCAACAACTACTGTCTCTTTAGTTTCATTTCTAAATATCCAAATTACACAAAATCTGCTGAAACTCATGTCTGGTCTGAGCCCCTCCCCCAGAGTGTTGTCAGTCTATAGCAATCGATGATTGGCTCTTGTACTAGAAGGCGGGCCTTATTCGCCATATAGCGATCGACAATTGGCTCCTGTACTAGAAGGCAGGGTTTATTTGCCATATTTACCGTTACAGTTTTCTCCATTTAAAACAATACAAGTGACATGTCTGTGTGTTCTATAGTCTTTGTTAATACATTAATTGACAACATGTACTAACAAGTAATTAAGGTAGCGTTATTCACACATGAACTCTTGTGACTCATGTTTAGTTAGAGTTAGTTCATGATTATTGCGTGCATTAACTCATCATTAGTTCATAATAAAGTAATGTTTAGTTTACATATTAATCCATCATTATTCATGTACTGTTATTGTCAAGTGTTACCGGCCTAATTAGGCTAATTAGTCTAACTGGGCAATTTAGGTTAAGTCACTGGACAACAGTAGTTTGTTCTGTAGCCAGTTGAGAAAAAAAATCTTAAGGAATAATAATACTGACCCTAAAAAATATTTTAAAACTACAAGCAAAATATACTATATGATAGGAATACTGTGAAATGTCCCCGCTCTGTTAAATATCTCATGTCAAATATTTGAAAAGCAATTAAAATTTCACAGGAGGGCTAATAAATTTATATATTTTGCATTCAACAGTAAACATTTTTTGAGAAATTTGATTACAGACATAAAGCTCTTTTACACCAAATGCTATAACCATAAGCATAGAAATATTATTTCAATGTGAAAAAATAAATAGCCACACTATATAGTGACACAGATGAACTACACTGATTGTTGGAACTCATTTTCAAAACAACTTAATTTTAAGAGTATGAATGATAAAAAAATGGAAAGCCAATCAGAATGCATCCTACTTTGGAAAAGCACAAGCATTTAACACCAACTATCATAGGCCGCTTTATTTCTAAAACAATCAGCGGATAAAACTTGACGGTCATTTCGAAATTTCTAATGGTACTGTTTCACAAAGCAATGTCTATGAAACTATTAATATTAAATCATCAACTATGATGCATGTCTCTGTCCCCTGCACTGAAAGCCCTAATAAGTTGACTGAGCTAAATTAATTGAGTAAACTCGTTGCCTCAATTTAATTGAGTAATGGAGTCTCCCAAAACGTGCATATTTAAGTTTATTTAACTTGCCGGTTTTGTAGACTATACTTAAATTGTTCAGTTCACCAAACTTAGTACTTAAGTAGATTATACTAATTTAACTATAGTCTACAAAACCGGCAAGTTAAATAAACTTAATTATGCAAGTTTTGGGAGACCATCACTCAATTAAATTGAGGCAACGAGTTTACTCAATTAATTTATTTCAGTCAACTTATTAGGTTTTCAGTGTGTAATAATATACTATGAAAAAATGTTTGAATAAATTTTAAACAAAAAATAAGTAGCCATTTATTCACATTATGATGAATAGTTATATCTGAAGCCTTTTGTTTTCTGATTTTAAAACAAAACCTTGCACTTAAAAGGTTGCACATATTAGAATTTTACAGTCAAGACTACATTTGTGAAATGACCTATTTTTTTTCAAAGGATTAATTATGATTTTGAGCTCACTACACTTGAAATCTTAAGTTTATGCATTTTCATGGTACATAAGTTAAATCAACTCATATTTTTAAGTGATAGGACCAAAATGCTAAATTTTAAGTTATGTTCAGTCAACTTTACTTAATTGTTTAAGTAAAGACAACAGTAGGGTTTACAGTGTGATATCATCATAACAAATACCATTTAGTGTCTCTAATACTTGTTTGGCATCAATAATTTGCCTTCTTTTATCAACTAAAGTCTCTAAAACTGACTGCCAAATAACATGATTTTAGTGAGTCAGGGATAGGGGGATATTTAATTCAATATTTGTTATGTACACATGGCAGTTTTTTAATGCAAATAGCTAATAATTTATTAATCAGTGATGCAAGTTTGTCTTGTTATATTTCCATGCTTTAAACCACATCTTTGTTTACTGTCTCAGGGAAATGTCCAACTCCACTGAAGAACAGAGACTTTGTCACCATGCGGTCATGGCTTCCTCTTGGAAATGACTATCTGATAATCAACTACTCTGTCAAACACCCGGTATGTCTGTGTTTGGTCCAGATTGTTAGGTCTGTAGAAGTTCTGACTGTATTAGTCATTTTGGCAGAGCTCATAATATAGTCCCAGCACAGTGTGTCAGTCGGTATGTAGGTCAGCCTTCCAGGTCTTGAGTCTCTTGAAACAGAAGAGGACAGATCGGTGGCAAAAGTCTGACAGGGGTATCAAATACACCGTCGGGTGATCCAATCCCCATGTTGTAATGAATAATGATTTGTCTAACGTCAACGGGCTTGTGTCTTTTCTTTATTTTCTCCATGGAAAATCTGACACAAGATGTTGATTGCTTAATTTAATGTGTACAAATCTTCAATATACCAATCAGTCCTAGTTAGATATTTAATCGTCCTGGTCGTCATCCGTGGATGTGTGGTGTATCTGCTCAACAGGGTAAAAAAAACATATCTGTAATGAACAGTTTTCGTATTTCGTATGATTGACAGGAATTTCCCATTTATTTACAGAAATAAATTGGATTATAAGATATTGATCTCTGCTCTATTGACTTTTAATGTTGAAAATTTAACTCTAAGAAATAATATTTACAGAAATTAGTCTGTAAAATGACAGAAAAACTGCTGGCAGTTTATAACCAGATTTTTGTACCGTAATTTACAATACAAACACAGAAAATATATCACTTCAAACTATTAAACATATAAAAAATGTCAGTTTTTCAACATCTAAAGGTTTTGGAGGAAAGATCAAGGTCCCATAATGCAATTCAAAGCATAAATAAATGAAAACAAAAACAAAAACCTAACATGAATGACGAAATATGGAATACTGCTAATTTATGAATGTTTTTACAGTGTATACTCTCTGAATTTGTTACATTTATTGTAATCCATAATCTCTATTGCCAATTAGTGATTTTGTGCTATTCGTTAATGTCCGTATTGCTTTATTGACTACTTTCTGCCATTTATCAGAACTTGAGTGTGATAGAAAATGTGAAATAGATTTTATACAGCAACTCGACAAAGTTAAGTGAATTTTGAGACATTGTAAGTTTTCTCAGTTTTACCCACTAAAATAGTTTGAAACAAAGTCAATGCATTAAATTTATGCATGTCAGTACAACACAGCAACATTTTGTTCCTTTAATCATCTTTAATCATTGATTCATAAAAGATGGTGCTGCACTAAAATTGCACCCATCTCTACTGTATAGTCTGTGAAATACAGTTTGTGAGAAAAAAAGTGTCTTAAATATTAAAAGATGGAAAAAAAATCCATGCTGTGCCAAACCTTTCCTCAAAAGTGAAGCGCAAACATTTCAGTCGCCCCCTAGTGGCTGGCTGCAGTCCCACTTTCTCTATTTAAATGAATTGGGTGTGATTAAGGGTAGGTGATAAAATGTTAAAATGATTATATCAATATATTCTTTTCAGTTCTAAAACTACAATATGTTTAATAAATGTTCACTATAACATTTATGTTTTTCATTAGTTTATATTCGTTTCGTCACACAGATTATTTATCTGTTCGTGAGAATTGCGGATAGGTCTCAAATCAGTCGAGGGACCATTGTTTCGTTTGTATTTATACTTAATGTATTCTGTTGAATAACGTTATCATAGAACCCACAAACAACATAATGTTTTTTCCAGTGATTGTGATGATAAAAATGAATGATGATTTTACGGTTAACAAGTTTAATTGTAAATCAGAATATTTATACACAATTTGAACAAGTGTTATTGTTATACTGAACAGAAATGTACATTTGATTCATGTCCTCCAAATCAGGGTATAAGAAATAATACAAGTAACACATTTAAAAGTTTAATAAATATTTATTATAAATATTCTACATCAGGTTTGTAAAATGCTCATGTGGCTGACATGTCTGTCATGTTAAGAGCAGTTTAAATGAACAATAAATGACAAATGGTTTCTTTAATGTTCACCCCAGAGCAAAAATCTGCCATTAAACTTCACAATTATTGTTGCTCACTTACAAAACTTAATTATGATTTTGTTTTTGTTTTTATGAATTTTTAATTAGAAAGTAGAAACTATATTTTTATTTAAATAGAAACTAAAAAAATTCTAAAAAATCTGCTTTTTTTATTTACATAACGCATAGCTAATGTTTTGATCTGACAGGCCTACACTAAGTTTCATCCCTAATAAGCAAATTACTGTTTAAAAATCGTTTCCTCAAATTATTGAGATATCTCTAGTCAATATTGCATACCTCTCCTCAAACATATTTCATGTCTGTGTATTTATTAAATTAAATTAAATTAAATTAAATTCAATTCAATTCAATTCAATTCAATTCAATTCAATTCAATTCAATTCAATTCAATTCAATTCAATTCAATTCATGTATGCTTTGGGTTTTACACAATTTCAAAACTGGTTAGTTAAATAATGGTCACGCTTGTTTGTGTAAATGATCAAATCTTACAATAAGCTCTAATCTTTAAATAAGCTCATGAAACTAAGCTCTCGCTGTTGCTATTTTTCAGGAATACCCACCAAAGAAGGATTATGTCAGAGCTGTGTCGTTACTCACTGGATACTTGATCCAATCCAATGGAGCAAACTGCTGTACTCTTTACTATTTAACACAAGTGGACCCACGAGGTGAACTTTCCTAATTTTATTCAGAGCAAATATAAAACTAAAGTAAATAAAGGTTAGGCTTCGAAATGTTAGTCCATTGGGCTCAGAACATCAGAGGGTCTTCTTTGAAAGTGGAAAAGTACACTGTGAATATACGTGTTTACATGACACTTACACTGTTTACAGTTTCAGAGCTGTTGCTGTTTATACAAGAACTCTATGGCAAGCCATTTTTACATTTATTCTATAAAACATGCATTTTTAGGTTACCGGTACTTGTTTTTTAAGACACTAGAATATTTTTCATCAACTACTACTAGTACTTATTCATTATCTAAAAGAGCTTATTCTTTAGTATTTATTCTTTGCCACCTTTTAAAATACAATAGTACCTATTCATTATATACAAGCATTTACATATTAGGTACATATTAGGTTCTTATTAATACATAGCTTGTTTACTAGCAATATCTCTTATTAGGTACTAGTAATAATTTTAGTTATTATATTTGAACTGTATCTATTTTGACTAGTCATAACATAAGAGTACAAGACAAGACATGAGAAGTAAGATACATTTTCTAATTTTTTCTACATTTACTAATAATTACATAAGATAATAGTGTCTAATGGGCAGCACGGTGGCTCAGTGGTTAACACTGTCACCTCACAGTAAGAAGGTTGCTAGTTCGAGTCCCGGCTGGGCCAGTTGGCATTTTTGTGTGGCGTTTGCATGTTCTCCCCGTGTTGGCGTGGGAGTTCCGGTTTCAAAGACATGCTATAAGTGAATTGAATTGGGTAAGCTAAGTTTTCCATAGTTTATGAGTATGTGTGTGTGAATGAATGTGAGAGCGTATGGGTGTTTCCCAGTACTGGGTTGCAGCTGGAAGGGCATCCGCTGCGTAAAACATATAGTTGGAGGTTCATTCTGTTATGGTGACATCTGAAATAGAGACTAAGCTGAAGGAAAATTCATGAATGAATGAATGAATGAATGAATAGTGTCTAATGAATAATTACTAGTGCCTATAAAAAATAACTACTAGCATCTAACGAATATATATATTTATGTATGAATACCTCTATCAGAAAGTACTAGTATCTATCAGATAAGATGAGTAAATACTATTATCTATTACATAAAAACTAGGCTCTATTACATTGCTTTAAACTTTCATTAATCCATAAATACAGCATGTAGAGCTTTGGGTCAGACAGTTCTCTGAAGAAAACATTATGCTACATTCATTTTTACATTTTTTTAAAGGTACATGAAGGTCATACAATGTGTTGTTTATTGCAGATCTCCTCTATTTAAAAAAAAAAGAAGAACCCTTGCAAGTTCTGAAAGAGATCAAACCTCAGCCTAGTCAGAAAAAGTAGCACAATAGTAACTCAAAAGTAACGTAATGCATTACTGACCATAAAAAGTAACCAGTAACGCAACTAGTTACGTTTTTGTGGAGTAACCCAATACTGTAAGGCATTACTTTCGAAAGTAACTTTCCCCAACACTGCACACAGTTAAGAAGAAATACATGGATTTAATTCAACAAAGTTGTTGAATTTAAAGTATTGTGTTAAAGTACAACTATCTAATAAATAAGTACTAGTACTTAATGAGAAATATACTAGCAGATTATCTAAAGAAAAAGTACTAATAGCATAAAAATAGATACTATTGTTTTATAGACTAAATGTTAAACGGCTTGCCATAATAACAGTACATCAGAGCAGTTTGGTTTCATCATGATGTTTTTTTTTTTAATGTGATTAGATTGAAAGTCTGTTTCGTGGTGTAATAATTACATAACATGTTGAGGATGGTCTCCTTTTTTCTTCTGCGTTTGTGTACGATGTGGTGCTGTTGCGAGTGAAGAGCCAGGAAGCCTTTGAAACTGCTGCTTTACACATATTTTATGAATTTGCTGATGTCATCTTTTCCGTGCTGCTCGAAGCGATGGCTTTGATTATTAATGTCGTCCGTTGCTGTGATGCACCAGCTGTTTGTGACCTGTGGGACAGACACTTACAGTCAGTTTATTACAGCAGACGCCAACGACACAGAGACAAAATTACAGTGTCTATCAGAGGGGTTTGTAGAAAACAAAAGTATTATTTTGTAAAATTGCAGAGATTTCCAGGAGTATACACTTTTTAGAATTACATTATATTCTCTTTATTCCTGACATTAGGTCCAATAGTCCAAAAAACTATCCAAACCACACTTTATACATTGAAAGAGACAGTTATGCCAATATTTCTTCAAAGGTGACTGATAACGCACCTCAGTAAGCCAAGGGTTTATCAACAACATTAAAATGCTATTCTGAGACTTTGTCCTAGACAACATTAGTGTCAATAAGGCTTATAGTAAATAATGCATTAACCATCGGGACCTGATTTGTAGTGCTACTGAGTACACATTTAACAGTGGAGTATCTTATTTTAAAACTTCTTCTTTGCTTTTTCTTTTAGGGTCTTTACCCAAGTGGGTAGTGAACAGGGTCTCACAGTTTGTGGCACCAAAGGTAAGAACCATTTACTGGAAAGATTTATTCTTAACCTTTGATTTTTATATATATTTGCATGAGAATGACACACTAAAAAATGAAAAAGAAGTGTAAACTGTTATTGGGAAATATTATTGGAGACATTCATTCATATTCCTTCAGCTTAGTCTCTTTATTCATCAGGGGTCACCACAGTGTAAAGAACCACCAACTTATTCAGCATATATTTTACACAGCAGATGCCCTTCCAGCTGTAACCCAGTACTGGGAAACACCCATACACACTAATTCACACACATACACTATGGCAAATGTAGCTTATTTAATTTACTTGTAGCGTATGTCTGTGGGCTGTGGGGGAAACTGGAGCACCCGGAGGAAACCCACACGAACACAGGGAGAACATGCAAACTCCAAACAGACATGACAACTGACTCAGCCCGAACTCAAACCAGCGGCCTTCTTGCTGTGAGGCAACAGTGCTAACCACTGAGCCACCAACACGGTTGCAGACAAGTTACATAAAATATTGTAAAATATTAAAACAGCTTTTGTAAATTGTGTTATAAAAATGACATTTTTACATGTATTTTGGAACATAATTATATTTTTTTCTTTAATCTAAATATATAAAATAACTGACAAAATCTTAGTGCAACTTATTCAGCATGCTCTAAAACAGTGTTTCCCAACCCTGTTCCTGAAGGCACACCAACAGTACAGGTTTTCAACCTCTTCCTAATCAAACACACCTGAATCAATTCATCAGGACATTAGAAGAGACTCCAAAACCTGAATGAGTCAGATAAAGGAGACATCCAAAATATGTACTGTTGGTGTCCCTCCAGGAACAGGGTTGGGAAACACGGCTCTAAAAAGTAGAATATAATTATTGTAAAATATTATTGTACGTTTTATATAAAATATGTAAAAAATATATCAGTTTTGAGTATGGTATTATTTAAATTTATATTTTAATATACTTTAAAAATGTAACTAATTACAGCTTTGCTGTCAGTAAAACTCAACCTTACACATTTCAGTTTTCCTCTGCTGCCATCTGCTGGTTACAAATTAGCAATTTTTTTATGTGTAAATGCTGCAATCTATTCTGAATGTCTCTTTTACTCCCTCTCTTTACAGAGAGAGATAAAGGGTCAAAGGGACCAAACATTATTCATTAAAAAACATTTCTGTAACATCTCAATTTAAAAGCAAAAATTCACAGAAATTTTTGTATTCTATCATCTTTTGTTATTTTTTTTACTCATCATAGCCTTCACTTCTTCCAAACATGCTTAACTTTCTTTCTCTTGTTGAACACAAAAGAGGATCTTCTGGAAAATATTGGAAACTCTTAGCCATTAATTTCCATAATTTACTTTCCTACCATGGATATCTATAGTTCACCATAACAAAAAGAATATTTACTCAGAGATTTACTCTCCCTCCAGTGGTTCTAAATATTTATGACTTTCTTTATTTTGCGGAACAAAAAGGAAATATTTTGAAGAATGCTGAAAAGCTTTAAACATTGACTTCCACAGTAGGAAAACAAATACTGAGGATCTTAGTGGTTACCACTTTACAGATTTCTTCACAATATCTTCTTTCGTGTTGAACAGAAGAAAAAACAGGTTTGGAACAAGTGAAGGATGAAAAAATGATTAAGAGAAATTTTGGTGAACTGTCCCTTTAAGCATGTGAAATGACACTTCATTATTCCCATAATTGCTCTCACTCTGAAGTTCCCTTTGTAGGCCAATTTATCCCATTTGGAACGCACCAATAGACACATGATGTAATGTCAAAAAATGCTAATGGTCCGAATCGATCGATCTTTCTCTGCACATGCAGGCAATGAAAAAGATTTACAAGGCCTGTCTGAAGTATCCAGAGTGGAAACGAAAACATGAACCGAATCTGAAGCCGTGGAGGTTCCCGGAGCAGAACACACTGCCCTGCATCAACGTGGCGGATCTGACGGTGCAGAGAGCAGATTCACTGGAGAACATTGACGAGAGCGGCGTCAGCGAGGAGAAAGCCCAGCACCACAGCGATGATGACGAGACCTAAAACTGCTCTCTCACATCCGTCCTGGAGATCAGGCACAGAACAAACTAACATTATAGTGTTTTGCAGAGATTTCAAGACCTCCATACACTCAACACAGTTCGGTTGACAGCTGTTGTAGTCATCTTTTATTGTGTAAACATTCAAAGTTAACAGATCGTCTTACAGATTTTTATTAAAGGATTAGTTCACCCCAAAAAATTAAATTGTAATTAATTACGCAGCCTTGTGTTATTTCAATCCCCCGAGACTTTCTTTTATGTTTGGGAGACAAAATTAAGATATTTTAGATGAAATCCAAGAGCTCTCTCATCCTCCATAGACAGCAACAATCCCGAGCCCTCTCATCCTCCATAGACAGCAACAATCACGAGCCCTCTCATCCTCCATAGACAGCAACAATCACAAGACGTTCAAAGTTGAGAAAACGACAGAAAAACAATTCCATGTAACTTCAGTGGTTCAACAGTAATTATCAACCCAGGCTCATTCTGAAAACGTAGTCCCATGGACGTTTCTGGAGACCACGAATTATGTAGCAGTTCCCTTTCGCGCTTGCCGACTGACCGCTTACCTCCGTGTGGAGGGCTTTCCCGCCGCAACCGAAAATGTAGTTCCGCGGATGTTTCTGGAGACCGCGAATTGTGTAGCCGGAAGTACTTACGGCTGCATTTCGTAGTCCCAAAAACAGTTAAAAACACTGTAAAGGTTTTCCTCATCAGGTCATCAGAGTACTATGAGCAATAAGAATTGTATTGCTCACAGTAAACAGGCACCAGGACCCGATTTAGCTGGAAACAGTACATAGAAGTTGTTTTTACGTTCTTTGCCCCCACACATGTGGAGCTTTAAATGTGATTACAGTAGAACCACCATGAAATGATTTGACAATGTTTTTGGTTTCTTTCCAAAACCCTTGTTTTCATTAATGCGAGAGATTTTGGATTTAAACTAAAAAAATCTTAATTTGTGTTCCAAAGAGGAATGAAGGTCTCAGGGGATTATAGAACAACATGAATGTGAGTAATTAATAACAGAATTTTTGGGTGAACTAACCCTTTAGGGTGAGACACTGCAGGCAAAACACTTTCTTCATGCATTTATAAAATAATAATAATATATATTGTCACACTTTATCAATTTGCATCTGTTGATTTCAATTACATTACACATTTTAGAGCCCATTTTTTGAAAGTGACTAGCTCTTACAAACATAAAACTTCACAGTTTTATATAATTCGGTATTTTGAAGAATATTAGAGAGGGATATGTTCATACATTTTCTTCTACAAAAAAAGTTGTTAAGTTTTATTTTTTACATTTTTATTTTCTTCATGTTTGTGGTAGTTTTAGTATTATGGAATAATCCCCTCTGTAAAAAAATTTGACGCTAATTACATACTGGCTTATTACCTGCATATTATTAAGACATTGGCTATGTATTATAAATTATAAAGTATGATCTTATTCTACATTTGTAATCCTGCCTAATACCTAAACCCAACTATTATATCTTACTATTAATAAGCAGCAAATTAGTACTTTATTGAACTAAAAGTCTTAGGTAATGGTTTGTTAATAGCGAGAATTGTACTTGTAGTAAAATGTGACATTCTGAACCTTATCCTGAGATTGTTTTATGCTAGAATTGTACTGTATGCAAACTAGCACATATGTAATGAAATAAGGCATTCTTTGCATATTCGATTATAACATTTTAGAAAACTTGTAATTAAAAATGGGTAGTACTTTACTTTGATGGTCCAATTGAGTATTAGTAGACTGTCTGCTTAATTTCTGCTGATACTGCTCCTTCAACAGACTATAAGAAACTTTGCAAGTACATGTCAACTTACACTAACCCAAAACCCAACCTAAACCCTAACCACAACCTAGTCTACTTATAATCTAATGAGAATTAGTTGGCATGTAGATGCAATTTAACTTCAACAAATGGACCATCAAAATAAAGCGTGACCAAAAAATGTTTGCAATTCTTCTTTAATGTGCTCAATCAAGCACATTAAAGGGGAAGTATAGATGGTGACAAATAGTTATTTGGACCCTATTCGACTGCAGTGTCTTACCTTAAATATTCTGTAAGTGTAATAACTTTAGTACTCAACATTTTCAAATCCCAGTGCAAATGTATGTACCCCCGAAACTGCAAAATTACTCCTGTGTCAGGCAGTTATAGTAAATAACAGGTAAAACACACCTTTCTGCCCTGTAGTCTGAGGTAAGGGTTTCCTGATTGAGATTACTTATAACAGTGTTTCTCAACCACGTTCCTGGGAGACCACCAACACTGCATGTTTTGGACGTCTCCTTTGTCTGTCCCACCCATTACAGGTCTTTCAGTCTCTGCTAATGAGCTGTTGATCTGAATCAGGTGTGTTTGTTTAAGGAGACATGAAAAATATGCAGAGCTGGTGGTCCGTGGTTGACCAGGTACAAGGTTAAGAAACACTGGCTTATAGCAAGAACTTGCACCAATCTTTTTCCTTCAGGAGATTTAGTCTGTATTTCACTGCCTTGAAGACCTCAGGGGCTGTAAAAATCAACTCTGTTTAGGTTTGGATCTCTGTGTGTGATTTTCACTCAGTGGCATTTTTCTTAATGCATTGTCTTAAGAATAAAACGTTTGCTCTTGTATTTATAAAACTGTTTTTTAATTATTTAGTGGTAGTAACAATAGTGTTGTGGGCGGCGTGGTGGTGCAGTGGGTAGCGCTGTCGCCTCACAGCAAGAGATCGCTGGTTCGTGCCTGGGCTGGGTCAGTTGGCATTTTCGTGTGGAGATTGCATGTTCTCCCCATGTTCGTGTGGGTTTCCTCTGGGTGCTCCAGTGTCCCCCACAGTCAACAGAAGACTATAGGTGAATTAAATAAGCTAAGTTGCCTGTAGAGTATGTGTGTAAATGAGAGTGTATGGGTGTTTCCAAATGATGGGTTGCAGCTGGAAGGGCATCCGCTATGTAAAACATATGCTGGATAAGTTGGTGGTTCATTCCTCTGTGGCAACCCATGATTAATAAAGGGACTAAGCCGAAAAGGAAATGAATGAATGAATGAATGAATGAATGAATGAATGAATAGTAGTGTTGTTGTTCTTGGTGTTTTTTACTCAAAACAAAGTGTAAAAGGTTAAAAGTTACCAACTGTATTCCAGGGACCTACATGGAGAAAAATTCTACCAAAATTTAACGTAATTTAATTTAATTTAGGAATGAATGAATAATTAAATTAATAGAAGTAAATAAATTTGATTTGATAAAATACAAAAATTATTCCAAATTATTTATTTTTTAATTTTAGATTTTATTAAAATATAAATGGCTTTTTAATTATAATAATACAAATAATAATTGAATTTATTAAAATAAAAAAAAAATTAAAAAAAAAAAAATATATATATATATATTTATATATATATATATATATACTATTTATATGTATATATTTATGTATAGTTGAATTATTAGCCCCCCTGAATTATTAGCGCCCCTGATTATTTTTTCCCCCAATTTCTGTTTAACGGAGAGATTTTTTCAACACATTTCTAAACATAATAGTTTTAATAACTTATTCATATTATTTTTTCCATGATGACAGTAAATAATATTTGACTAGATATTATTCAAGACACTTCTATACAGCTTAAAGTGACATTTAAAGGCTTAACTAGGTTAATTAGGTTAACTAGGCAGGTTAGGGTAATTCAGCAAGTTATTGTATAACGATGATTTGTTCTGAAGAAAATTGAAAAAATATATAGCTTAAAGGGGCTAATAATTTTTACGTTACAATGGTGTTTAAAAAAATGAAAAAAAAAATAAATAAATAAAAATAAAAATAAACAAATAAGACTTTCTCCAGAAGAAAAAAAATTATCATACATACTGTTAAAATGTCCTCGCTCTATGCTCAAATGCCCTAAACATCATTTGGGAAATATATATATAAGTAAAATAAATAATAAATATATATAAGTAAAAAAACGAATAAAATTTTTCCAAATTTCGTTCAAATATAATTTAAATAAAAAATAAATAAATGTAACAGATAATTTACTATTGTTTAATAACATCTATTACATAATTCATGAAATAATGAAAAATTATTATAATATTTATTTAATAGTAATTTATTTTTAAATTACCCTAACAATACAGTACAATGTATAAAACAGCAATAGATGTAGCGTAAAGGAAAAGAATATTTAAAACAATATTTTACAAATACTTTACAGTACTATTTTTTCACAATATTGCACATACAAATACAAATTAAATTAAATATAAATTGTAAAAATATAATATACAATATAAATATGCAGTAAAATATAAATTATCAAAAAATTGGGTTTTAAATTTTAGGATGAGGAGTACACCATATTTTAGAAGTTATAGGAGTAGTAGTGCAACATATTTTATGCATCCATGGCATATTAAAAACTGAAAGCCTGTGAGCTAAATAGTGTAGAGAGAAATATTTAGCTTTTTTATTTATAACTTTAGCTCTAAGGATTTGTTTTTTAGAGTAGAAAAGCTTTCCTCTGTCGTTTGGCAGTGAGGAAAGTTTATTCACAACGGTATCCTTTTTCTTCATCCATAAATGTACAGCTGTGGACCGCTCCTCAAAACCTCTATTGTCTCAGACACTTCCTGCTTCCCATCTGAAACAGTTCCTGCCTACATCAATCAGATTGGCCTGTAGGGGAGAAGAGGAAACTTCACAAGTGAACCCTCCGGCTTTCTCTCACATTAAGCCTAATGTCTTCACTTCATCTTCAGCTCTCAACCTCAAAACACACTCTATTGTCAACCCCAATGACGTCACTTATGTATGACAGTATGAGATTTATACTGCAGGCACATACAAAAGCACACACACAGACCCATATACTGTATACAGCTATGGAAGAGAACACCTGAAAATTCTCAATATCTCTTGATTTTATGATAACATTTCCTACTATTTTTAAATTAAGGTCTAGTCATTTGAACATATTATTTTGCATAAAATAATCAAATCTAGTAGGCTATACACAGTGCTCAGCATAATTTAATACACCCCATTTTGAAAATGAATATTTTTATCCATTTCTCAGTGCATATATACTCTCAGAAAAAAGGTACATGGTACAAATAATGTTCCTTAAGGAGCAGTTTTGTACATTTGTAAAAGTTATATATGATACAGACCTTATATGATAAACCTTATAAGATACAGAAAAGACCTCTTATGATATTGTTCTGTGGCTTTTATGGTACAATTGAAATGAAGGTGCACAAGTGTTCTCATAAAAAGGTACATAAGTGTTGGACAACTCCTTTATTAAAATATCTATAAATATACAAAGTAATTTATGAATAATGTCCATATTAAAACATGAATCATCATTTAAATGTTAAAGGAACTCATAAACATTAATTATTAAGTTCTATAAAACAATAATACAAAACAACTGGCAAATCATAAAACTATAGGTATTGTAAACTAAACATTTAAGGCATTTTAAATAAATGTTTGGTAACTATTTTTGACACTGTTAAGGTACAAAGTCTCTTGTCTGTGGAGATTTGTACCTTTGATGAAGATACAATATTGGATCTGCAGGTTTTAAAAACCAAAGGTACATTTTGGTTTCCCACGATACAAATCATGTCCTTAAAGGTACAAACTGCAATGGTACAAATTAGTTTTTTTGAAGGTAAAATTCTGTTCCATAAAAAAGTACTGCCCCAGTGACAAGGGTTTGTACCTTCTTTGGTACAACTTTGTACCATTTTTCTGAGAGTGTAGGCAATGTATTTTGGTGCATTTAAACAAAACAGATTTATTAAACAGATTTATTTTTTAAATAATATTTTAGTCACCAAACATATTTAGAAATTGAAAGATAATACAATTAAATTCAAGCAAAATATAATATAAAACCAGCTATAACCAGCTTGACCAGCCTGGTTAGGCTGGTCAAACTGGTTTTAGCTGGTCCAGGAAAACCAAGTTGGGACTGCATTGCAAATTATGCTGGATTGAACAGTCATGAAAGGACATGAAAAGCACATGAAAGCAACTTGAAGTTAGCCTAATGGTAACCACAAACTTAATTTCACTCAAAAACGGAAATGGCCATTCTAAAAGCCTATAGGAAATTCCTAAGGGAACTAGAAAGTGCTTTCAGTGTTTTTAAAGACTGAACTAAACTACAATCCAGCAAATTTTGCAACTTAGTCCATTTGCTGTGAATGTAGATTCATTAGCCCCTAATATCCCCTATATATAAATGTAATATAAATTAATATAAATGTAAAATAATATATATGTATAAAAATTCATTCATTTTCGGCTTAGTCCCTTTATTAATCTGGAGTCACCACTGCCGAATGAACCGCCCCTCACGTTTTACGCAGCGGATGCCCTTCCAGCTGCAACCCATATCTGGGAAACATCCATACACACTCATTACTATGGACAATTTAGCCTAACCAACTCACCTGTACTGCATGTCTTTGGACTGTGGGGGAAACCAGAGCACCCGGAAGAAACCCATGTGAACCCAGGGAGAACATGCAAACTCCACACAGAAACGCCAACTGACCCAGCAGAGGCTCGAACCAGCGACCTTCTTGTTGTGAGGCGACAGCACTACCTACTGCGCCACCGCGTCGCCTATATATATATATATATAGAGTCACACATTGAATAGGTATAGGTATCTATATGGTAGCCGAAAAAACTATTTGCACTAAACCTTATTTCCAATCCCTATTTGGTAATTGTTCAAATGAGTTGTTGCTAGAAGGGATACAGCAACGACTGAAAGTTAATGAGAATTATTTATATTATTTTTTCAATAATTTTAAATTGAATTATATTAACATATACTACCCCTACCCCAACCCTAAACATTTTCTTTTTGGCTTACTCCCTTGATTAATCTGGGGTCGCCACAGCGGAATTAACCGCCAACTTCTGTTTTACGTAGCGGATGCCCTTTCAGCTGCAACCTGTCACTGGGAAACACCCATACACACTCATTCCCACACATACACTAAGGCCAAATTAGTTCATTCTGTTCACCTATAGTGCATGTTTGGACTTTGGGGGAAACCTGAGTACCCAGAGGAAACCCACGCAAACACGGGGAGTACATGCAAACTCCACACAGAAATGCCAACTGACCCAGCGACCTTCTTGCTGTGAGGCGACATCGCTACCCACTGCGCAACCGTGCCACCTTAAAAGTAATTACAGCCAGCATTATTCCTAATATTTGCTATATTACACATTAAATTGCATTTAAATAACGTACCCCTACCCCAACCCTAAACCCAACCATCACAGACAGTTATGTAAAAATATAAACTGTTGTACAGTGTCACAAAAAATATGCTATATTGATGTGAGTATCCACAGCTGTATCCCATCTAGACGTTACCATTAAAATGAAGCAACACAATGTACTGTTTCTGTACAGGTAAAATAACCAGCTGGTGACAACGGAAGTCCCGCGCATTCTCCTAAATGCACGCATCCTCTCACATGTTAAAAATAAGGAAATAGGCAAATAACTAGAACAATATGAAAGTAAAGTTAAACCGTTTGCTCACCTAAACAAATGTATTCATAATTATAGCAATATTAAATACATTTCTGTTTTATCAATCAGGAGAACGAATTTTTTTGAACAGGTAACGTTAAAGAAGTCCAACACGTGCAAGCAGCAAGTGTAAAAACACTATTTTACAATATACTTTGTAGAATAGATTAAGAAAAACATTTTAAACCGCTGCAATTTGTTGTGGTTTTGTGGCTCTAAAGAGCCCGGCGACTGAGCGGAGATCAGTTAACTGTCGGCTGAACACTGTCCCTTTAAGAGCTCATAGTGCTGAGCAGCGCCGTGCACTGAAACCTCCGGTATAACAAACACAACTATCAGCAGCTCAACACTCAAACTTTCTCCACCACATCTCACATTATTGGAGTTTACAACGCTCCGCATCAACACAGCGACAAAACACGGGAATATGTAACGCGAAACAGCTACGGTAAGGTGCTATTTACAATCTTTTTACATTCCAATTGACATCTAGATATCGCGTTGCGGTGAGTTAGATTCCCATCTAAACCCTGACCAGAGTGTGTATTGAGGTGTTTCAACTTTTAGTTTCATTTTATTATTATAAGTTCACTAATTTCTTGCAAACGATATAAATTGGTGTTCTAAAAGTACCCCAGGTTTTGTGCAGAAGTTATATTGCAGAAGGTGTCATGAACTTTTTTTTGGTAGTGGTCGCGAGTTTAACCATTAGCCAGGATTGTTGACTGTTCAGATGAAACTGCATTGATTCTCGTTTCAGGATCAGCAGCAGTCATGTAGCCAGCATGTACTGTACTGTACTGTACTGTGGTGTGTGTGAGATTGGCAGGGTGTGTTTTTACTCACTGAGGAATCCGATATCCACGGGCTTTACACTCGCTGAATGTCAGTTTGGTTTAAACTGAATTAGAAACACCCAGATATAATTTGCCAGTTCCTCACAGACACAACAACTGTGGGAGTCACCGGGGAATTTGCTAGAATAACATGCCATTTTGGAGGCCCCTGCAGAAATCATTTCCATTCAGCAAACTTACATGGGGAGAATCTTTACATGCACACCCACCACTTTTATAGTAGCCTACATATAAAGTTGTAATTTTTTTATTAAACTCATGTATGCCATATGTCTGTCTGAGCAGATTCCCAAATGCAGATTAAGTTCTCACGACATGGACGAGTGTATTAATTGTGATAAATCTCTTGTTGCATAATCTGACCTGTATTTCTCTCAGTGCTTTTTAAGACACTTGGAGGATGGGAAGTTTTCTCAAATGTTGTGGAGATTTTGCCTTCGGGATGACAAATTAACCCAGCTTTTTTTTTTTTGTGTGATTATTCACAAAGTATTCCTGACATATACTTTATCTGGTTAATCAGATTATTTTTTTTAGATGGTAAAGAAAAAAAAACCCCTGATATAATATAATGTAGTATACACAGCATAACTTTTAATGTTTTTTTATTATCAAGTTTAAAATTAATTGATTATTATAATGTATAATAGTCACTTATAATATATTTATAATATAGTAACATGACTATTTATAATGCTGTGGAGTGCTGGCGTTTTTATTCAGACGTTGTAGTCAGTAATGTAATCTAGATGACTTATTTTTGATATTCTGTATTCTGAGTGCTTTTGGATTACTTACTTATTTCATGCTATTTTATTAAAATCAGCATGGTCATTCTATTTGGTACGGTGGCCGAGAGAGCTCAACGCGCTGCAATTAAAGAAAACACGTGCAATTACAAAAACACCAGCAAATTAAGAAACAATCTTCTTCAAATTGATAGCACACGTGTTGCAAATTCTCACAACGCAAACAACAGAAGAAACGCGCTGCATTTTGTTACAACACAAACAACAGAAGAAACGCGCTGCATTTTGTCACTACACAAACAACTGAAGAAACGCGCTGCATTTTGTCACTACACAAACAACTGAAGAAACGCGCTGCATTTTGTCACTGCACAAACAACTGAAGAAACGCGCTGCATTTTGTCACTACACAAATAACTGAAGAAATGCACGGCATTTTGGCACAACACAAACAACTGTAGAAACGCGCTGCATTTTGTCACAACACAAACAACTGTAGAAACGCGCTGCATTTTGTCACAACACAAACAACTAAAGAAACGCGCTCTCTCGGCCACCGTACTTTGATGATTATTCAACGCATTACAATATGGCACAGAATGATTTTTAGAAGTGAGAATTTAAATGATAAAAAGAAGAATTAATGAGAATTGTGTGTAAAATTTATAATCAATGTATGCATAAAATGTTAAAATGTGTTATTATCTAATCACAAGGTAAGCTCCTAGTCGACCGGAAATCGGTATAGACCGATAATCACAATTCACGATTCTAGTGGTACTCGCGGATCTGGCTGATCTCATGTGTCTATTTACGAGTTTACAACCTGGGTTATACATCCACAGCGTTACAACATGTGTGCAATGTTATTTTAATAGTAATAGTCAATAGTAATTTTTCTTACCATTTTTTAAAATCTGTTTCTTTAATCTTCTGACCATTACATGTATGCAACATCCTTAATTTATTATCTTAGGTAAGGTGAGATCTCATACATAGAGGGAAAATGTGCTTATGCAATGTCAAAGTTATATAAAGCTTCAATCATCATAATTGGGACTTGGTATCGACTAATCTTAATGACAAGGAATCGGTATCCAAATGGGCTGCAAAAATCGTGATCGGAGCATCCGTACTAATTACAAATACTTTCAATTTATATTTTGGATTAATTATTTCAGATGACATGTAAACAAGTACTATTATGCACAACATGCCTCTAAATTCTTCAAATCGTCATTTTATATACAAACAAAGAATAAAACTTGTAACCTGTACAATAGTAGTAAAAATAAATAAACGTAATTTGATGTGATAAGTAATTTGCACATATTTGTTTTTTATTTGTTGTGATGGATATTGTTAACATCTTAATGCAAGTCTCCTTTACTCAAGAAACATGCATCATGATCATCATTATTATCACGGGTTTTATTTTGCAAATATGGTTCACAAAGGGTACAGGAAATCTAAATGGACACACTTTTAATTCTTCACCAAAATAAAACAGGATGGACAGAACAGACTGCAAAACACACGCCGACTTTTACAGAAATGCAACATACAGTACTCAGCATATATGAGTACACTCCACACAAATCTGTCATTTAGATATTTTTATAGTAGGCTTTACAATATTATATTCGTACATACACATTGGATTTGTCAGTACTGAAGCCAAATCTGGAGCTTATAACAAAATGACTCATGATAACGGTCCAAAATTGGTACACACAAATTTATGTTATAGAAAAATATTAAATGAAATTTTTAAGAAGGGCAGAATTCAAGAGAAACAAAAAATGTATAACATGTTGTTGAAATTTTGTAGTTTGTAATTTTCTTTCCCAATATTTCATATGAATATTTAGTATTGTCATGAGCATATATTGTCTTTATATTTCTGAAGATGTTTTGCGGCCTAAATATTATTTTAATAAACATATCTGATTAATAAATCTGTTTTGTTCAAATGCACCAAAATAAATGACCCATATTCACTAAGAAGTGGATAAAAATATTCATTTTCAAAATGGGGTAAAAATATGAAAAGGGAGACATTTAGTTGAATATTATTGTATGCAATTGCATGTGTAGACTTTTTATTTTAGCCATTTTTGTTGGCCAGTAAGAGATCTGACATGGCTTAAATGCTAAGGCAGTAATGTTATCTTACACCAGTGCGGTTTCAATCCAGTTAGGCTACTGAGATCTCAATATGTGTTTGAGCGAGGGTCCGTCATATTAATACACAAGTGTGTTCTGTCATCTCAGCTACGCGGCCTCCACCAGTAGTGAACAATGACGTATTGTGTCACACAATAGTGCTTCACTGTTATTTATACACACCCCCCAGCACACTGCATCCCAAAAGCCTCCTTGATTCCTGCGTTTCACAAATTGCTTTTGACTCTACAGCTTCCACTAATTGTTCATTCTGGAAGCCCAGGGATGTTTGAGTAGGATATGAGAGGGAAAGATGTTTGGAGATGTTTTTTTCTCTTTTGGCAGAGTCATAGCCTACAGAACGATGCAATCAACAGGTCATAAAGCATTTATGAAAATAACAACAAGTGGTCATGCGACAGAACAACTACAAGTAAAGAGAACTGCTCACTTGAACCGCATTCTTTTACTGTCCTCTCATGAGAATGAATTACATTAGCTGAGGCCTTATTTGATTTATGTGTTAGTGCCATTTATTGGATGATGTGCTAATGCCTTCATTTCCTGTTGCATATACAGCCTAGATGTTCAGAATCTCCAAAGTGCGGCTTTTTGAACCACTCGAGACGCTGAAAATAATTTGAAATGCAAATAGTAATTTCAATGCTGTTTACTGTTTAGAAAGCAACTCGGGATTGTTCTGTCATGGAAATGTTTTCCTGTCCATTTACATTCTAGGGAAATTCTCCATTCCGTTCCATTGTGGTTTTAGCTAGCACAGTTTTTTCAAATGAATTTCCTATGAATTGAAAGGGTGGAATTGAAACCACGTTTAGGAACATAGCAGCATAATGCGAACTACATACTGTAGGTGACCCTCACCAACCTTACTGAAACTTCAAAACTTGAGAGAAAATAAAGTGCATTAAGAGTTGGCATGAGACGATAACCGTTTTCAAGGTATACCGCAGTTTGGAAAGTCAAGGTTTTAAAACCAAAGTTTTCTGCTATACCGTTCCTGCGGTATGTGTAAAAAACATTTATTTACATTTTTATTTTTTGTTTTTAGGACAACAGTATCTCCAGCAGAAAAGATCTCCAAAGATGCCATTTTAAATAGCAAAAAAATCTGTGTTTCTGAAACTAATGAAGACAGCAGAAGTCAATGCTTCATTTGAATTATTTAGCCTGATGTGTTTACTGCTCCAAAATATTTTAAATGTTTCTCAAAATAAAATATGTTGTGTTTAAAGAGGAAAAAGTAGTTTTTTATCCAGACATTTAAAAAGAACATATTTTAGAGAAGTAATCACAATACTGTGAAACCGTGACATTTTTATCCAAAATGATCATACCATCAGAATCTTATACCAGCCCATGCCTAAACAAGAGTGTGCAAATTACCATATAACCAACTGCTTTGCTTTTCTTTTCTTTTTTTGCTTTTCTTTTTTTTCTTTATGTGTGGCTTGGCATTAGTAGGCCTTATGATCTATGTAAAATAAATAAATAAAAATTTAAAGCATGCATGCTCAACATGTGTAATTTAAATTACAGCATGTCCTGCTTGAGTTACTTGATTTTTGGGAGACCCGCCAAAATGTCTTCAGGCAAAAAGAAAGACTAGAGGAATAAATCTAGTTTGCAGACATGCTAATTTAAGAGAGCTAAAATGGACTGTTCACATAAAATGTCTGTGTCATCGTTTACTCATCTTTGTGTAGTTCTAAATTTACAAGACCTTCTTTTATCTTTAGAACACAAATAAAGACTTTTTAAAATAAAACCTGAGAACTTTTTATTCCTTCCTTGAAAGTATATTGACAACTCTTGATGCTTTATAAAATAAATAAAATAAATAAGCATCAATTTAATCCAAAGTTTCTAAAGATACCTGCTTGCTTCTTGTTTACTTTAGTGTTGTGTGTTAAGCAAGTGATTCCATCATTCCACATTTGAATCTTATTTGTTGTATAGTGTTTGAGCTATTTTCTTAAATTAAATTTGCATCATATAAAACCGTTGTATGTCTTCTTACATTAGCGCACTTTCTTGGTTCATATACTTTTCCAATGGTCTTTTTTTATTTTGAACCTGCAAATTTTGCCTGCAGAGACTTTCAGTGAATTGACATAAATGATAATGATTTGGCATAAATTCATGCTTTACAAAGATGTCTTTTGGATTTGAAAATAATTAAATTGTGACAGAATATTTTTTTTATTGAACTAACACTAGATGGTTCAGATAAATGAAGTATAACAGGAAAGACACATGAGTTTTGTACTGAGACCCAACTATAACAGGTTTTAAATGTGAGAAAAAAAACTGTGAAGGTAATGCTAGATGCAGTTGAAGTCAAAATGATTTTGAACATTATGTTTATTGGGTTTTTCCAACAAATTACAGAATAATTTATATAATAAAATAAATACCTGCTGTCCTGTTTTACCCAAGTAAGAAATGAAGCTGCCCCAGTAATTGACAAAGACATCTTGCCGCTTTTTCAAACAAAAGGCATTTTTTTTCAATGGCGTATAAAATGACACTTCTTTAATCAACAAGTCGAGCGTGGTTTAGAATCCTTCCATCTCAAAGTTATACATTTTAGTAGACTGCTAGGGCTAGTCTGACTAACCTCCGATTAATGCTTTGGTGATCAGGTAGTGTAGTATCTCCTTAGAGAGTAAGTCTAGGCTCTCTAGGCACATTAGTACCTACAACTATGGCAATAATCTCAGTGGGTCGCACACCAGACGTGCCGCTCAACACCGCGACACAGCACACACATGACAGTTGGAAGTATCGCACACCAGACGGCAGAAATATGAACAGTGTCCTCAATCGTAGCTGGGTGCCGCGGACAGCCGCCGACTTGCGGCACAGGTTGTGAACCCTGATAGAAATCTGTGTTTAGAATTCTAAAATGCATGGCGCTGCGTGGTGTGGTGTGTTGCCAGGAGGCGCATTCGGCGTGCGACTCCCTTAAGACCTCTTTCCAATGTTTTTCTAAGTCAGGGCAAGACCACAGCATATGTAGGAGAGTCCCTCTATCTGCTTTCCATCTAGGACAAAGCTCTGATTGGCCTTTCTGTGAAATTTGAATTCTTTTACAAATATTTCTCAGTTGATGTTGAACAGACCAAGGACATGTACAATTACGAAAAAAAAAAATTTATTTTGGGGAAAATCTTTTCTTTTTTTGGCTGGAATAAATGCGATAACATTTTAAAGTCAGCATTATTAGAATGCTTAAGAACTATATATCTTTATTGTCGAAAGAAAAAAAAAACACTAATCCCATAACTTGCCTAATTATCCTAGCTAGCTAACATAATACCATAGTCAAGTCTTTAAATAATACTTTAAGCTGAATATGCTGCATCCCAATTCATATACTATCCATCCTAAATAGCATTCAAAAATAGAATTAGCATCAACATATGTAGTATGTTAAAAACAGTATGCCGAAGGTTCCTGGATAGTATACTGTTTCCGTTAGAAATTCGAAGTGTAGAACAGTCCATACTCTTAACTTCTAATTTTGCTCAAAATATTGCTTTTGGATGTAAATTCGATTAGAACTACAAACTTGGGGAATAAGTGTAAATAAACTACAAACATGGCAGATGTGCGAGACCAATCGTCAAGTAGAGAGGCTTCGCTAAAGTTGTTTGAATTACTAGTAATTAATATTTAGCCCACTGGAACATATTAAAATGCCATTTTCTGTGTTCTATTTAATCTACGACAACAATGTGAACTTGTATAAAGATGTGTTTGGAAATTAACATCTAAGTGCATAATTATCCAAAGATCTGAGGATATTTCTCTGAATGAAAGACTTATGAAGGGCAGATTAACCTGCTGTTGCTTCTCCAATAAGGTAGTTAATTAAATATGAAAGAAATGTGGGTGATGTGTCGAGATGATTGATGGATGATGATGACGGGATGTAGCTAAGCATCATAGGCTGCATTTACACTGCAGATCTTGATGGTCAATTCCGATTTTGTGACTGTATACGATTATTTTTTTTTGATGACCTGCTTACATAATCTTTTAAAAGTGACTCGTATCTGATCGTCTGCATTTACACAGCACACGGCAAAGGCGCAATGACCAGGAAAAAACAGAGCGGGCGCTGACCAACAGCTGATAATTAAAGAGTGCTCTTTTCTATATTCCTCCTGTATGTAATCTGTTCGCAGCTTTTGACAAGCTTTTTTACTATAGTTTATGACAGAAAGGTTCTTATTTGTCCATCTTTTTTTGATATATAGGCTTTTTTTTAAACCAGTAGGCGTCTTAATGTCATGTCCATGGTTTTATATTAGTTTATATTGGTTACGTGGCGGACATTGCGCTCTCTCTCGCTAACATGCTTAAATACCTGTGCTGTATGACAATATAAAAGCTGTTTAAGACCTCGTGTGTGAGATTTAAGGTTTGGGATTCGGCTGAAGTCAGACTTGTAGAAAGTGTCAGACTTGACGTCATCCGTTATAGTTTTAATGACGCGCGACTCGCATTGACAGGTGAAAATCCGATCTACCTGCTTACACTGCAGACAGGGCACAGATCCGATTCATATCGGATAAATTTCCACATATGAACAAGGCCTGAATCTGATTTGAGTAAATCGGCATCCATGTGATTTGTTTCTGCTTACACGGGCCATATCCGATCTGTGCCACATTGGAGAAAAAAATCGGAATTAAGTCACTTGAACAGTGCAGTGTAAATGCACCATAATGACCATAATGGTCTGTTAATGAGGATGCAGCATGTGGCAAAGTTTGTGTAGTTTACTGTTACAATGCGAATTGGGACGCAGCACTAGTGTCTTGCAAAACACGGTCACCATGGTACCATTACCATGACAAGGACAAAAGAATTTAGTTATTAGAAATTGGTAATTAAACCTAATATGTTTAATGTAGCATTAAATATGTTTATATTATGTCATGATGCAACACATGGGAAATATTTTTAAAGGATAAAAATTTCATAGAGGGCTAATAATTTTGACTTCAACAGTATGTGTGCGGTAATTAACATGCATGTAATTTTCCATACGTGATGATGGTTTATGTTAGTGTACTAATGCAAGTCTTCTTTACTCAAGAAACATGCGTCATCCCTGGCTTTGTGTGGCAATTTGGTTCCAAACGGGTACAGGAAATTTGCATGAACGCACAGCCAGTCGTCTCTTTAAAATGGGTGGCTCTTTTATTGCATAAACCCAATGTAATAGTTGACAACCCTGGGAATGACAGGCTTATTCTGATTTCCAATCCTTTTCATAGTTTCAGATTCATGTATCATGCACATTATCTGTTTTCCTCTAGAACGGGACAGAGGAGGAGGGTTTTGTTTGAGGGACAGCTGTATCCTGTGTATTCAGTAGTTCGGAGAAAACCCAGATCGGCCATCAAGATAAATATAGTTGGGGCGGGGCAGAAAGAGCAGAGCAGGGCACGGTTTTCCCACCAAAATACATGTTTGTTTGTTTGTTTGCTTGATATGGTGGTCATTTTGCTTTGTGTTTACCACCTCAGTCAAGATGTGGAGGATGATTTAAACATACAGATATGTTGCAGATTGGTGTCCTGCCGGTTTTAGCCACCATCTTTACCTTCTCTAGACATTCATTTACGAGAACAGGCCTGCCCGAGAGCATCTCCCCAATCCTCAAGGCTCTTATCTGCAGGCGTCCCTTCCCCCGGCATCCCCAGGGCACACCGTAGTGGGAATGCGGTCATTAGACAAACACTGCCCCGTTTATAGTGCACTGTTCCATTGCTTTCATGACACTGAGTGTTTGGGATGGTTGTATTTTTTAAAATGAGCTTGTACTCACTAGGCATAGGCTGATATAAGTTTCTGACAGTATGATAACCTTGAATAAAAATATCACAGTTCCGCGGTATCATGGTATTGTGATTACTGCTCTAAAATAAGTTCTTTTTAAATGTCTTCGTAAAAAAACAACAACTTTCCCCCCCATTGAATGCAATATATTTCATTCTAGGAAACATTTAAAATATTTTGTAACGGTAAACATGTCAGGCTAAATAATTCAAATAAATCATTGACTTCTGCTATCTATATTTGTTTCAAAAACACAGTTTTCTTTACAACACATAAAAACACTTAAAATACCTTTAAATATAGGAACGGTATATCATAATTTTTTTGCAGTTTTAATACCTCGATTTTTCCAAACCGTGGTAAAACTTGAAACCAGTTATCGTCCCATGCATACTCACATTTACTGTTAGCTTTGTACCCTCATTTTTTAATCCATATGTAACTTGGATCTTTTTATTCATGACATTTTAAACAGCACAAACTTCATGGAATGTTTTATTTTTGATTCCAAATAAAGCCACTTTCAAATATGGTTGTTGTAATACAACCAGTCAAAAAAGTCATATTTGGAATTTATGAATTGTAATTGGGGTTTTGTACATGTCTAAATTGACATTTGCCATAATTCTGGGCTGAAACGAGTCACTCCAAAAGTTTTAACAGTTGTTATAAATCAGAATTGACTGCTACCACTTGCAGTTTAGATGTAGCCAAAATGTAATATCTCTATGTGCTACTAGTTTCTTAGAAGAATTTTTGTTTCCTATGTAATGCTAACTTCTTCTTTTTTGTATTCAGCTATCTCATGCACAGCCATGTCTGGACCGCTTTCAAAATATGTTTATGCAAAGATGGAAGATTTAGAATTTTAATGTGCATTAATGTGTGCACCTAGTTGATTTGTTCTGTCTCTGCATTCAGCAGCTGTTGTTTGCGTTGTTGTACATGGACTATAGGGCAGAAAGGAAAATTGGGTTGCATGCAGGCTTGCATTGTGTACAAAAATCAGCAGAGACTCCTGATGAAAATTATATCAAATTTACTGCATGCACACTGTTCTCAATGTAGAGGGCTGAAGTATACTTAAAGGGCACCTATTTTACCCCTTTTTCAAGATCAAAGAGAAGTCTTTTGTGTCTCAGAATGTGTCTGTAAAGTTTCAGCTCAAAACACTCATCAGATTATTTATTATACCTTTACAAATGTTGTGATTTTCTGCTCTGAACACAATGTAGCTGTTTTTGTTACCTGTTCCTTTAATGCTAGTTCTCCCCGCCCTCCGTTCTCTTGTGCCTGTCAGAGTGTGTCCTCATCTCCGTCAGATAAACAGCACAGTGACAGACATGAAGGAAGCAGATCTCATGTAATGTTTGTGAGAAAATTTACTTTGCACTGTTTTTGCACTGCAAATCTGACAGGATACATATTAATATACCCTGCTGCATGGATATCCGTTATGTTAATGTACAAAATAAACCTGATTTAACATCCACAAACAGAGATTGAAGCATCTTCTTTTATAATTGTACAGTAGACGGTAAAATCGCTGTAATTCATTACAAACATGCACTGTTGTAAAAAAGTTTTAAACTTGTAAAACTCATTCTTGATCACATTTGATGATGATTGATGATCACAGCGTGCTGAACAGATCTTTTAATTCCAGTTGCTTTGCGCACATCCTGTCTTGTTGGTATGATTAGATGTGTTACTACGAATACATGTTAATATAGGGGTGTCAATCAATTCGTGGGCGGGGAAAATACAATTTAGGTGGGGCACTCCTATGTCATATTGTCATATTGCGGTGGGCCTCAAAATGGGAGGGATTTGGATCCTATTTTAACATCAGGAAATTAAAAAAAAGAGACTTATTGTCTTTCTATCACCCCAATATGACTGTGGACACATTATACCTACACACAGTTCTGTCCAAACAGCTTACAAAAAATGATTTTTAAGGTGCCCTTTAAAGTTTAAGCCCGGGGCACACCAACCCAACATCAAACAATTGGCAATAAGGAAAACCAACTGTGTTGTCACCTCACATCAGCTGTGTCTGGTCCCATCTGGACCAAAAAGCTGCACTTTTTGTGAACTCAATAAACAGATGACAGCTAATTGGAAGGAGAACATGCTTTATGCAACTGCGTGAGAGGATGTACCTTTCTATACTTTCTTGACATTCCACTGTAAACAAGGCAGCGTTTACGTACATTTTCATTTGTTACTCACCACAGAGGGATTCGCTCATCCAAATATGATTGATAATCTGATAATCCATATGATTTGAAAATATATACCAAATGGAATGAAATTACAATCTGCTTTTTTGTGTTTCCTCTTGACTTTGCTTGGCATTGCTTGCTTAGATTCATCACCTCAGTTTTTGCTCTCATGTTCTGATTCATAGCTAAACGGCCAATCAGAGCATTCTCTTTCAACCACTGCCAGTGCCAGTTCTGTTACTTTTTATCAGCTGTGCAGCACAATGTGCTATTGCGGGCTTTGAGAGAAATCTGTCTGTTATTGTTGGATACTTGTTAGATGTAATAAATAAGAGTGTCAGTACGAAGAACTCAACTCAACCAAAGTGCTGTACCAAAACACAAAATACCTACAAACAAGCAAACAGCCTAAATACGTAAACTTGGTATAGCAGCAGAAGCAACTTATGTGTCTATTTTGCATCTGGTGTCCTTTCTACATCGATCATACTTTCTCTGATGTGAGCCTTACGAGAGGTTACATGTGTAATACAAGAAACAAACTAGCCTGGCAGAAGCTGTGACAGCCCAATGCTACCAGGAGACCGACTGTCAGCTTGGTGTGTCCCAGCATTTAATCACCCTCTGGCTCAACCTACCTTCTACAGTAGCCATGCCTTAAATACATGCTATTGATTGAACAGGAAAGTTATTGATAGATTTGAGAGGACCACTAAAATTGTTTTGAGGGTGCCCAGGAGGCTCAGTGTTGACTTTCTTTGGGGAGGAGATAGCTTATGTGTGATATGCTTATAAAGAACAAATAGCTGGGTTACAATCTTGACCTTTAACTAACAATCAGTTGTCTAATTGTGGTTTTGACTTTTCATGGCTTCCTTTTCTCTTACAAAATAGTCCCAGTCTTAACCACACAACTGTAGTACAGATGGCTATAAGCTAAAATGAACACTGGGAATCTATAAATGTACTACTTAATGTGTTGTGTGACTGATGTCAATCAGAAATGTGTAAATGTAGCTATTTTGTTTGAGAGTTTGAGAAATACTCTGCAGAAGGGGAAGTTGCTTCTTACAAATATTTTTGCTGTCACTTTTGTTTAAATTAATGAAGACTTGCTTAATAATTCTTACATTCATATTAGTTTCATGACACTCAACACTCAATGTTTGTGACAATTCGGCAATATACGCCACTGTACACCATGTATATGGTTGTGCATGACACTATTTCGTCTATTTACCTGAAAATCCAGCCTCTGGTGTCCAACTGAGCCTAGTTTCTTTCTAGGCTTTTTTCCTTCACTTTTATCAATTGGTGAAGTTTATTACTCGCCACTGGCTTGCTTGTTAGAGACTTGTGGAGCTGTGCATCGATGGATTTGCTCTTCAGTGTTTCTACTTTCAGTAATAAAAATTAAACCACACTGAACTGAACTAAACTAAACTGAACTTCAACTCTGAAAACTGAACTGTTTTAATTTACTAGAACTTCTATGCGAATCTGCTTTGACACAATCTACACTGTAAATGTGATATAGAAATAAACAAGTTGAATTGAAAATGCAAACTTTTCCAAATGGATTTGAAAATGCAAGCTTTTGAAAACAAAACAATTACACAGTAAGGTTTCCCTAGTTAATGTTAATGTATCCACTAACTAACTATGAACGACCAATGCTTGTGCAGCAAGCATTAATCATAGTTCAATATTCACTAGAGCACTATTAAAATACAAAGTTGTTCAGTTAATGCACACTGAGTTAACAAGAACTAAAAACAAACAACGTTATTTTCACAAACGTTAAAAAAGATGAATAAATACTGTAATGTATTGTTCATTGTTTGTTGATGTTAGTAAATACATAAAGTGACATTAACTGATGGAATGTTGTTGTTAGGCATGTGCCGGTATCACATTTTCATGCTGCGATTAATTGATTGAGCTTTTATCACGGTATACGGTATTATCACGATATTGTAATTTTACTAGAGAAACAGGTTAAAAAACACAAAAAACTTCAGTTTCGTCAACTTAGTAACTTTAATAACTTTTTAATTAACTAAAAGTACTTCAAACATTTAAATACAAATAAATGTAAATAAAACAATACACAATATAAAAGTAAACTTGAGCAATTATATCAAAGTGAATGTGCAAAGGGAAACCGTCTTCGATCAGCAATCACTCTGCATTTTTTTGGAACCCAAAATATTTCCAAACCTCTGACTTTTTTTTTGAAGGGGAATAAATTGTCGGCAGCGTTTCTCCTTCCGCCATGCTTCTTCTTCGTGTGAGGATTAGAGAGCGGTGGCAGCGGCGGCGCACGCACAGTGCTTCTCATGCGGGGATTGTTTACATCAGAGTGCGCATCAGTTCTGCGCAGCATATACGCAGTGTTTCTTCAAGCGGTTGATGGAAAATAAGCTAAAGGGGGATAAATTGTCGGCAGCGTTCCTCCTTCCGCCATGCTTCTTCTTTGTGAGAGGATTATAGTGCGGTGGCAGCGGCGGCGCGCACTGCTTGCACACAGTGCTTCTACATGTGGGGATTGTTTACATCAGAGTGCGCATCAGTTCTGCGCAGCATATACGCAGTGTTTCTTCAAGCGGTTGATGGAAAATAAGCATATAAATATAATATAAATATAAATATAATATAAATTCGGATCTATTTTTCACGGTATTTTGAAGTGCCCGCGATAACAATATCGTGCATATTCATTACCGTGATTTATCGCATTACCGAATACCGGCACAAGCCTAGTTGTTGTAAAGTATTACCAACAAAACTGTCTCCATGTGAATAAAAACGAGACTTTGTTAAAATGGTGACATGCTCATGCATGTTATGTTATGCATTCAGTCTAAAGGAAGAGTACACTGTAAAAAAAAATCCGTAAAATTTACGGTAAAAAAATGGCAGCTGTGGTTGCCAGTACTTTACCGTTAAAAATACGGTACAAACCGTAAAAGTAATTTATCATTTTTACGGTAAACTACTGTATTTCATTCATTTATAGAGGTAATATGTCTGTATTTTGAATTACCAACATCTTCACATCTTTTGTTACACAGTTAGACATGTTAACACAGCCATATGCAGGTGGTGATGAGTAAGTTACATAATAAACCAATGCTCATTACAATTCGGTATATAGAAGGTGCTCAGTGTCATTCACACAGCTACTAAACACCAGTAGGGTAACACGCATAACAACAAATTAATGAAATAAACATTGTTTATCAACATTAGATGTAACATAAATCTCTAATGTACATAACTGATGGGGAAACAACTAAAAAGATCCATAGTAATGTCAACAAAAAGCATAAAAAGTGATGTGCCATAAGGGAATTCTGGGAAAGTCAATTTACGGTTATTCGCCGTATATATTAAGGAAACATACTGTTAACCAGACTGTGGATTTTTACTGTAGCATTTTTACAGTTTTTTACCGTTGAAATCACAGCGATTTTTTTTTTTTTTTTTTTTTTTTTTTTTTTTTTTTTTTTTTTTTTTTTTTTTTTTTTTTTTTTTTTTACATTTTAAAATTTTTTTTTACAGTGTACTTGACAACTAAAACAACACTTTTGTACTGCAGGACTGCAAGTGTGCAGGTGTGAGTGTTTCTTTACAAAGTGACATCACCAACTACTGGCCTAACATGTTTAATAGAGCATTTAGCTGTCAGTCATCTGTATGTGAACCTTTGCAAAGGAAATTATTTTCTGTTAGTCCTTATCAGACATACATACCCCGACTCTTAACGTGACAAGAAAGAATGAAACAATTCCATTAATGTGCTGCTGATAGAAGTGGTGCTTCATCTGACAATATACAAATTATGGAATAAAGAAACACCAGTTTTTTTTATAATGACCTGCTCAATCAATATTGTAGAGCTGCAAACAAGCAACTTTGAACAATGTGATTAGTAATGCTGATTGTGGCATTAAACAATTCTACAAACACCAGTAAACTGACCACCACAAACTAGGGGTGTAATAACACACGCCCAACTCCCAAAACAATATTATCTTGATATTGTGTTAGGGCTGGGTGATTAATTGAAAAGTAATCGAAATCGACATTCAGAACCTATAATTGATATAATTTTTCCAGGTCAATTTTTTCGATTACTTTCTCTACCGTGTGTGGAGTCTTCTCTGGCTGGTTTATACTTCTGCGTTGCAGCCTTCGCGCGGTCGCATACCCTACTATACTATAACGCGTATACCTTCTACTTTTAATATGAAAAACATTGAAAATAATTTATTTTGTTTTGAAAAGTGCAAGTTATTTATTTTCACTTTTTTATAAGAAAAAAGAAGTGTTGGTTTTAGGCAATAGGTGTTTTAATTTCATTTGTTCAAAGCTGAAGTTCAATAAATAATCTTAGATAATAGATAGTGTGTTTCTTTCAATTATTTTTAAATCAAATAATGCACCCTTAATTCAAAAAACTTTCACCTGTAATATGTGAGCATATTTACTGTACAAAACCTGTCAGTGAACTATGAGGGCAAAAGGACAAAAAAAAAGCATTTATACTTATCTATATATCTATATCTATATATATATATATATATATATATATATATATATATATATATATATATATATATATATATATATATATATATATATATATATATATATAAATAAATAAATAAAATTGTTAATTAATCGTAATCGAGTTAAAATGTTCAATTATTCGAGATATGATTTTAGGCCAGATCGCCCAACACTATATTGTGTGCTATAAGAATAGAGTGTAATATATTAGTATTACTATTTTTATTTCTTAAAGGGTATGCTATGGTAAAAAAAAACTATAATATTATAATCTATAATACTCTCTCTTTATCACTCTCTCTGTGATAAACAAACCCCCATGTGCATTAGCTCACATGCAATTTCGTGGCTATGAAACGTCAAATTGCAACATAATACACGAAGATGTAATTGATGTTTTTGGGTGAATTATAGCTTTATAAATGCAGTAAGTTGACTCTTAAAAACCAAACTCAGTATCGCAAGTTGTATTGTTTATATCATTATATAACATTTTTATTTAGTAACTTCTTGATATTATGATTTCTTGTAACACCCGTATCACAAATGTTTGCCTAAAAACTTTGCATCTGAATGGAAAACTTCTTGAAAGGTTTAACCAGAAAAAAAATGTCAATTTTTTTTTTTCTATTTCCTGACAATAGTTTTTATTTATTTATTTTTTATTCCAAGCCATCAATATCATGAGTCATATTGTTTACTTCAGCTGTACAGCGGCTTTTTTGTTTTTATGTTGTTTATTTTGTGACAATATTTTGATTTATCGTTACACCTGTACCACAAATAAACCACGTTTTTTGACTAATAACTTTGCATCTGAAAGGTAGTTTTCTTGAAAAAAAATGTCAGTTTATTATTTTATTTCCTGACAATAGTTTTTTTATTATAAACTATGCTTTGTGCTGGTGCAAGCTGTTAGTAAATCATAGCCCCAAATGTGCTGCCACTGCTTTGGCTTCATGATGACAGTCTTGCTTTAAGGAGTTTTACTGCATTGCTACTAAGGGGGAAAAGACAACACCCGGACCCGTTTCTCTCCTTTCCTCAGGTCACACTTTATCAGTCCGCCTCACAAGCTTCCTGCCTCCCCCCTCGCCATGGGATCCGGTGAATCAGAGCCAAAGGTTAGCATCCAGAGTCCAGACAAAGGAAGACGAGGATATGACTCATCAACCTTTTTTAACAGCCTTCTAACGTCTGCTTTTCGACTCAGAGCTGTTGAGTGAAACCGACCCTGTTGACGTTATCGAGGCATTTTAAACATTTCTGACTTTTTTATTGTGTTTTATAATTGAGTGATTGTGATTTGAACACACGCTCAACTATTTGAGATGCCCTTGATGGAGAACACTGTGCATCCTTTGTGGATTTGAGATGCAATGAGAGTTTATCCAATCATCACACCCACCCATCAGGCTCCGCCCATGCCGGAGGTCAAGGAATGTAGCAGCTCTCTGTTCCTGGGTTTGGTCGTGTGTGCCATTGGAAGCCCTGAGATTCCTGCTAGGCCACTGTTCTCAATATCACAAACAAGCAGTCAGGAAAGTGTCAGAAATGTTTATAGAAAGCATTCACACAGGATCACTGCAAAGTTATGCCATCCCAGCTGAAGGAACTTTGCCCCACCCACAAGGATTTTGGCTAAGGCCCACCCTAGTGGAGTTGACTGCTAGTTCCCTCATGTGGACCATGCTTTCAACAGCATTCCCTCAATGAATGGAGACTTCTAAAAATAGCCACATGGAATATGGCTTCATTGTGTCAGGTCTTGCATGTTCTCTGTGTGCTGCAGCTTATCATGATTTTTGATTCTGTAGTTGTGTTTTTACCCCGACTGCTCAGTTTCAGAGGCTATAAAGATTTGTTTGACTGTTTTGTTTCAGTTCTGTGGTTTTAGGAGGCTATGAGAGGGCAGAGGGGTCTGGAAATGTCAGGGTGATTCAGCCTCAGCCTGCTGAAAATGCTCTTTGTCATAAAATCCTTTATGAGTCCGACAGCCATGTCTTTTGTTTGTCAAATTTCAAGTTTTTTTAGGTATTACAAATTTAGGTATTACCCATTACCCTATCACCTAATACCCATTTAGTAGTTTTATGAGATTTAATTATGTTATTCTAGGGTTAAGCTTAATAAATGTACCCCCTCCTTCTCTTCTAAATGTAACAAATGTGAATCTGCAGAAGGCTCCATCTTTTTTGATCATGGCCAAAACCTTTTAAGTTTTGGAGTAACATTTATAGATTCTCCTCAGAGGCTTAATCTTTTCACCACTTCTCTGATCCAGCAATCGCTGTTTTTGGTTGGTCTGACTCACTTTGTGGGTTCAGTCATCAAATTAAAAAAGCTGTCCAATATGGAATGATGATAGCTGAAAAATTATTCTTTGACTATGAGAAAGTAATCAAAACCACATTTTTTTTTTTGAATTCTGGCTTTCAGAATTCTCTTGCACTTCACATCTAGAGAGACTTAAGCAGCATCCCAAATAGCACGCTATACACTATGCACTTATGCACTATGTACTTATGTACTTACACACTCAACAGCATAGTATATGTATGTAGTGTCGTCCCAAATGGAACGCTAACAGTTTTTTTTACTAAGCAGAAATTCAAACCAGATGACAATTGACGGTCGCCAAATTAGTGAAATAAATTAACAAACTATTACCAAACCAAATAATACCTGCCAGTATAACTGCATTCACTACCGGAAGGTGCTAAAATCATTCTTGTAGGAGAATATTGCTTTCACATTCCAAAATAAATTGTGGCTGCGTCTGAAATTGCGTACTTTCATAGTATATAGTACGCTAAAATCAGAATGCGAGCCAAATAGTATGTTTAAATTTATAGAATAAAAAAATGAGTATGCAAGAAGTACCTGGATGACCTACTATTTCCGGCAAGATTGTGAGGTGGGCATCCGATGGATGCTACACTATCCCATGATGCCCCGTGAGAGAATTTATGAATGAGTGTGAAGCGACACAACGCACACAGGTAGGTCATGATCACACACGTGATCATGACAAAATGGTGGATGTAGTACATTTTATACATACTGGTCACATTCATACTGTCTAGAACATACTTTTTTAACGACTGAGTAGTATGTTTAAATTCAAATGCAGTAGTTCAAATTCAAACTGAGTAGTAGGCGATTTCGGACGCACCCAAAGTAATCCAACATGAGCGCCCTAAAGCTCCGCCCCTTCTGCTACAAGAGCAAAGATGCAGTCATTGAGTGTGTGATGTGCCCAACATTACACACTACTATTTACCGGTTGAATAAATGGCGTATGATAGTGTATAAGTATGTGATTTGGGATGCACCTTTAGACACTATCTTTCTGATAGCATTGCTGGCTTCAAAGCCACCTGGAAACCCTTTATTAATTATCTGTCAAATGTCAAGGATAACAGTTTAAAGGTATGACTCTGTTACTGTCTGCAAGATTACCATATTGCCTGTGCCCACTGACCTAGAAATACATGTATAACAGTGTTAACCAGTGTATAAAACTGGAGGAACTGATGTAACATTGATTTTAAAACCTTTATTTTTTCCATCTTTTTTCTTTTTTTGTTTTGTTTGCCTTTTCTGTCTTTATAGTTGTTGCTTTTTATATTGGTCTGTGTTGCTTTAAGGTCAAAATAAAAATATTATATTTAATTATGATTACTGGCTGTTTAATAGTAATAATAATAATAATAATAATAATAATAATAATAATAATAATAATAATAATAATAAATACATTATTGTATATAAAATAAGTAATAATTTTCCATATTATTAAAATGCATTAATTAACAATACACTATAATGAAGATTTAATTAAAATACAATATAATAATACAGTAACAAACTGTACAATATTGATATTAAATATTATGCATAATTTTCCCAGAGGTGGGTTGTGGTTGGTAGGACATCCGCTGCGTAAAAACATGTGTTGGATAAGTTGGCGCCTTGGCGGTTCATTCCGCTGTGGCGACCCCGGATTAATAAAGGGACTAAGCCGAAAAGAAAATGAATGAATTGATTATGCATAATAAAAAATAAACATTTTTGTTGCATTTCATTAACAACATAAATAAATAAATAAATAAATAAATAAATAAATAATGAATATAAATAAAAGAGAAGGTTCATAGCTTTATTATTACTCATGTTTTTTGTTAGTAACAACAATTAAATATGTATTATTGTTGTTGGTGTGATTATTTGTATTAAAAAATCTAGTCTTTATTCAGCACATTATTCATTTACTACACAAAGGGTAGACAACTATTAGTGGTTTAGAGAAATGGTTTTGTGTGCAATTAAACCATTAACACATGCTTTTACTGTGTTTTTCTTTTCTTCCTGATATCTCAGATGAAGGACTGGTGTGATCTTCTCTTGGCTGATTCTGCTGCTGTTCCGCATGCAGCCTAATGAGCCCTCATGCACACTATGGCAACAATCGGTCCGTGCTCAGATGCAGAGGACCTGTTGGCTTCCATCCACCTGGAGAGGTATCTGGACCACTTCCGTCAGGCAGGCTTTCTCCTCGCTCGAGACTTCTGTCATGTGGATAATGCTGCTCTGAACCGGGTCGGAGTCGCTGCCACCGGCCACAGGAAGCGGATCCTCAAACTGGTGGAGCACATTCAGCTGATCTGCCAACATCAAAGCAAAGAGCCCTCGCTAGATCGCTGTAATTCAGAGTCCGCCATTCACGATGTGACTCCTGTCAAAGCCGAGCCTCTTTCTCCTTCAAAACCTCCTGGCACCACTTTCCAAGCCTTACGCAACAGCTCTGCCCCCAATCTTTGTGCACAAGTCAAGCGCTCATTCTCGGAGCGCAGCACCAGTGTTGTAAAGCCGGTACCAAAACCAAGAACTGTCTTCCACAAACTGAGAGGAGACAAATTCTCTCTAGCGACGCAACACGAACACCGAAAGTCATCTCAGGATAATGTAATCGATTCATCCTTTATTTCATGCAGTACAGACACTGTTAAAACAGCTACTGAATCTAAAAAGGGCCATTACGAGCCAAGTCTCAGCTCTACTGCTTTATCTCCAGAGACTGAGGGGCCGTTACCTCCAGTTCCCCCCAGGTTAAATCGAGGGATTCCTCCATCTACGTTCAGGAGGATGTCGGGACAGGAGCGTCTAAGCACCCCGCCGCTCTGTACCCCTCCAGACTCGCCATCCAGTTATCAGTGTTCTCCCTTCACTAACACACCTGGATCCCCCCCGAGTCCACCCTGCTCAGGGCTAGAGATGGTCTCTAATGAAATCTACTGTGGCACTTTACCAGACACTCCGCATGTGTTTTGGAGTCGTTCTGTACCCATCCCCCCTCCACGCCAGGAGCCCAGTCCATCCACTGAAAATCATAGGTACAGCCTTCTTGCTAAATGTTCGATACTAATTGATACTATACTGTTGTGTCTCACTGACTGACAAATAATTATTTCATATTATACAATGGTTCTGCTGAATGCTTGATTCTGATTAGATGGTGCACATTCTTGGGCAAGCAGTGGGCTATATGCACAGCAAGTGTTTTTCAGCAACCAATAAACTTCAGGTTAAAGGTTTATGAGACTATTTTCAATTTCATACATTTTCTTTTACAGCATCATAGTATTATTTAATTAAACAATAGTCAGTTAAATAGACTCAAGCATTAATGTGGTTGTTTGAGCGTACTACCAGATTCGTATTCACTGTTTAAACATAAGTGCTGCCCGAAGCAGCGGGAAGCGCTAAAACTCCACTGAAAATACTGTGGTACAATATACATTCCCTTTTTTTAAAGACTTGCTGCAGAACATTGGAATTTAATGGAGTTTTTCTTGTCAGGTGTGAGACATTAGCCCCTTTCACACATACAGACCTTTCCGGAATATTTATGTGTGAACATGCCCTTTTTTAAATAGGGCTTAATTAGGCTCCGGAAAGAGAAGTTGTAACTACTGATAATTTGCCGAAGTGCTGCACTGTGTGAATGCAGAAGGAAGATTGCCGAAAAGAGTGTGTTCACGTCTAGAACGCGCTGACGTGGGACATCTACTTTAGCTAATCAGAACACTCAGACGCATTCACATCTGCGCTGTTTATAAAGATAAAAGCCATTGAATATTTTTCCAGACACATTTAGCTGCTAGATGTTAGTCATATAACGTTTCTATGTTCCTTCCTAATGCCAACTGTGTAAATAATTATCGATAAGATGCTTATGATAAGCCGTTGTTTGTTTACCTTCAACTTTGCTTCCGTCAGTTGCTTGACGCGTCGCGTGTGCACTTGAAGCAGCCAGTGAGCGCACACACACACATATTATGTACATCTTAACATGCGAAAGTGTTCCTCCTTATGTTTTCGTCGAAGTTGTTCATAATACCTATCCGTCCACAGAGTTTGTAATGTAGTCAAATGTTTACAAATACAAGCGTAGCAATTAATTTGTGGTTAATGATGTGAGAATTTACCGGTATTTTGGAATGGATGTGTGAACGGTCGTTTTAGGAAAAAATCCTTAACGTTCTTGCCTGTGTGAACAGCGCTTTTTTTTTTTTTTTTTTTAATCTACCAGTATAGTCGTTCCAGAACATTTTCGGATATATCGTGTGAAAGGGGCTATTCTTTGTCATGTCTCAATCAGGCAGTGCAGATCATTGGTTTTAATAAAACCAGATTTTAAAAATGCCGATTTTATAATGGCATGACATTTCACTGGAAGTCACTGAGTGGGTTTATTTAAAATTCCAAGTCTCTGTGCATATAGCCCATAGGTCTCAACCTTGATTCCTGGAGGGCCGCAGCTCTGCGCAGTTTTGCTCCAACCCTGATCAAACACAGCTGATGCAACTAATGAAGGTGTTCATGACTCTTTTGAACACATCGATTATTTGGATCAGCTGTGTTTGATAGGGTTGGAGCAAAAATGTGCAGAGCTGCGGCCCTCCAGGAATCGAGTTTGAGACCTATGATAGAGCCCATTGTTTTTTTGACACTCTTTACACTAAGGTTGTTTAGGGTACTTCTGCTCTTAACAAGTAAAAATCATTCAGGAGCACGTTTTTTTTTTTTAATAATTATGTAACTTATTAAAAGACAAATTGATAAAATAGAAGGGAAGGGAAAATGACTTTGCTATTCTAGGTACAACCAGAAGTCCTAAGTTTTGAGATCTTGAAGAGCGAGTTGGATTGTAGCGAGTCAGTAGGTTGGTTAGATAAACAGGAGCTAGATTATTTAAAGCTTTGTAGGTATAAAGCAATATTTTAAATTCAATACGAAACTTAACAGGCAGCCAGTGTAAGGAGGATAAAATTGGGGTGATGTGATCAAATTTTCTAGACCTGGTAAGAACTCTGGCAGCTGCATATAAGAAAAACATTATCTGCAGTAAGTCAGTCTGGTCAGTAGGAATGAATTACAAAGCTTACATTTATATAATTTACTGTTTCTTAAATGTTTATGAACTGAAAAAGGAAGTTAATGATTAAATTTAATCTATTGGTTATACATTTAAAAGTTAAAGAAAAGTCAATTAAAGTATTTTAAATAATTTTGAATATTGTGTATGTGTGCATAAATTTATTTACTGGCAAACAAACTTTTTGTGCAGCATTTAATTTATGTTATGCTAATTCTTTTTACTATGACAAAAATGTTGTTTATCATTCAGACTAACAATGTTTCTCTCTCTCTAGCACTTTAGAAAAGTCTAACTCAAGTGAATCATCTAAAAGAACGTCTGGTAGGTTAATTTTCACCATTTATTTTGTGCTTTGTTTTTAAAATGTCCTGACATGTACAGTACGAGTACACTATAGATTTGTATGAAATTGCATATATGTATATTATATGTATATAAGTAAATTAATAATTGTATTAAGCAAGTATGTGTTTCTTTCATCTAAATTACAGTAATGACTATTGGATGTTATATTTTAAATATCGGCAAATGTTAAAACTGTTGTAAATAATGGTGCAATTTGCACTTCTTTTGTTGAATCCTGACAAAATTTTTCACAGTTTCCATTGTATATACAGTTGAAGTCAGAATTAATAGCCCCCCTTTTATATTTCCCAAATGATGTTTAACAGAGCAAGGAAATTTTCACAGCATGTCTGATAATATTTTTTCTTCTGGAGAAAGTCTTATTTTTTTATTTTGGCTAGAATAAAAGCTGTTTTTAATTTTTTAAAAACCCTTTTAAGGTCAAAATTATAAGCCCCTTTAAGCAAATTTTTTTTTTGATTGTCTACAGAACAATCATTATACAATAACTTGCCTAATTACCCTAACCTGCCTAGTTAACCTAATTAACCTAGTTAAGCCTTTAAATGTCACTTTAAGCTGTATAGAAGTGTCTTGAATAATACCTAGTCAAATATTATTTTCTGTCATCATGACAAAGATAAAATAAATCAGTTATTAGAAATGAGTTAGTAAAACTATTATGATTAGAAATGTGTTGAAAAAACTTCTCTCCATTAAAAACAAAATTGGGGAAAAAAAAATTACCAGAGGGCTAATAATTCAGGGGGGCAAATAATTCTGACTTCAACTGTATGTATTGTTCAACGAATCAGAATATCATTATGACTTGAAGCATCACGTGATACTGAAGACTGGAGTGATGATGCAGAAATTCTTTTTACAGTTTTTACATCTGGAATTAATAACATCTTTAAAAAGATAAACAATTCAGATAAACTGAATTAATACACCAGAGTATTACAATTTTTACTGGATTTCTTGCTGAAATTAATGAAGTAGCCCTGGCTAAGATAAGAGTCTTTTTTTCAAAGACATTTTATCTTTATTCACACTCAAAAAATAAAAAAGGAAACATTTACTGTACACGTGAAACCAATGTGCTAAAAAGTTTCCACCCATGTGTGCACAATGCCGTAATAAGGTATGAGAGATACCATAAAGATATGAGAGATTTTTTGGACTGGAAGATTTTGATGAAATGTACTGGCTTTAGTTGAGTGTGTTTTACATGGCTATTAAACTTGATGTTAACATTGTGTTTTAATCTATCTTATGCTACAATTTTTGTACAGCATCTGCTGAGGAAGATGATGAAATGATCAACCCGTACTGTGAAACTGTTTTCCACAGTAAGCGGCAATATCAGCATTCAGAGGTGAGAAACCAACAGTTCATTTTAGATGTTTTTTTCTTTATGCGTTACATACTCAAATAGATTGCATGCATATGTGGTTGAATGTGTTCAGGTTGAGAGAAGCGAAAGTGAAGAAAAGACTTTGAATAAAGAAGATAAACTGAGAGATCATGGGTAAGCATGATTTGGCATTTCTCTAATGTGTTTAAAGCTCGCTGATTTTTTAAAATTGTGTTTTAAAGGAGCAGTTCACTTGAAAATGAGAATTTTGACATTTACTCACTCTCATGTTGTTCAAAACCCTCTGACTCTGAGTGTTTACCATGCATGAATCAGAGAATTATAGCAGAATCTTCCAGCTCGTCTGGTTGTTTAAATTGAAAATGGGGAAGGACGCTCTCAAGCCTGAAAGTTGCAGAAAACTGCAGAATAAGTTGTCTAAATGGCTAATGTGCTATACTGCAGTTTCTTTAGAATATGAAAATAAGAAATTAATAAAATGTTAATAATAAATGTATATAATATATATGAATCATTTTATTTTAATTTGATTAATTGTTAGTTTTAGTTCTTTTAGTTAACATAAACTGAACAACATGAAAAAATTTCTCTTCATTAAAAAAAAGTTAATATTGAATTTATTCCAATAACAAACTATTTAAATATTATGATTCAGTTTCACATAACTTCCCCATTGGCAGCATATTTATTCACACACTGGTGGCAATTTAGTTGATCCAATTCATTGACTGTGGGGGAAACCAGAGCACCCAGAGGAAACCCACATAAACTTTCTGTGAGGCGGCAGTGCTAACCACTTAGCCACGTATGACAACAGTAAGATATCCATAGAACAAGAAATATAGAACCACATGAGTGTGAGTATATGCTCAAATTTCATTTTTTTGGTGAACTATACCTTCACAGTTGCAGTCAAAATTGTTAGCCCTCCTGTGAATTTTCTTCTTCTTTTTTTTTCTTTTTTAAATATTTCCCAAATGATGTTCAACAGATCAAGGAATTATTTTTACAGTATTTCCTATTTGTTTTATTTAGGCTAAAATAAAAGCAGTTTTTTTGGTAAAAAATATTTACTGTCAAAATTATTAGCCCCTTTAAGCTATTTTTTTTAAATTCTCAACAGAGTCTCTTTTCGATTGTCTACAGAAACTCTTGCCTAATTACCTTAACTTGCATAGTAACCTAATGGCCTGTTTCCACTAGGGTTGGGCCGATAGACGATGCCATCGTCCATCGTCGATAGCCATCACGATGCTGAGCCGGCATCTCGATCCTCCGCTCCGTCTCGTCGCAACAGCAACCTGCTTGCCAAAAATACACACTTAGGGCTTGTTTACACTAATTCGTCTTAGTTTTACAATGGTAATTTAGAACGAAAACGATCCACATCCACACTGGCGTTTCACCTACCATTTCTGAGAAAACCCTCCTTCCACACTAGTCTATACCGCTGACCACACACACACACACACTCTGTCATGCGCTGCAACATCTGAGTTCCAGCAGTCAGCCCAGAGAGCAGTGTATGTCGGACAGTTTATCAAGGATGTACCGCTGGATTGCGTCTCACCACTATAGTTGTTAAACGCGATATTTAATTAATCTGGTCTCTATCTAACGACTCTTCTGCCTTTGGAATATATCAGGTAACGTGTCACAACTTCAGTAACGCTTGTACTTAGTAATTTTTTGTGAAAACCTCACATACTGTTGGTTGGTGCACCTTTTTTACCAACCAAGTTTGTCAACGCCATTATAAGGACACAGATCACTCTGCCTATTCATGCCAGAGTCCCGCGGAAAAAGAGATTGACAGGTGGCAATCTGCGTGTAACTTATCTTTATTTATGATTTGGTTATGGGTAAAACTAAGACCATGCGGGTCGGGTAGTTGAAACGGTAGGCTACAAATTATTCATTTATTATGAATTAATTAATTATTCATAAATAATTAATTCACTGTCGCCTACAACGACGATGCCATCGTCCATCGCGATGTTTGACATTAGACATTGTACATTGCCAAATTGGTCGACATCGCCAAACCCTAGTTTCCACTGAGTGTTACGGTACGGGTCAGCTTTTTAAGGCTTGCGCTTCCACTGCCAAAAGGGTAACAATGGGCGTGGTGTATGACAGAAAGTTTCAGTCGACGTCATTCTCGTTTGAGGAAATGTCAAAGTAAAGCTCTATGGGTTGTTCACATCATATGAGAAGCACTTCTCACAAAACAGATGCTTTATACACAAATACTTGTGTGTAAATGTTCATTACTAACCTTTCTATGAACATGATTTGATTATAACTGCAGATCAACTATATAAAACAGAACAAAATAACACATATAACAGTTTAAAATAAAACTTAATACAAAGTTGGTACTCACACGTTCCTTGCCATCCATGACGTCCATCTTATAAAGCATCTATAATTGAATCTGGCAGGTGGCGATGTCAGAAAAAACTAGGGTCCTACAGATGCCGTCCTAGAAATGCAGTCCTAAAAGTGCAGCCACTCCAGTTGTGCAGGAAGACCCTTCACTTTTGTTATGCTAGGTACCTTTTTGAAAGGGCACCCAAAAAGTGGTATGATACAGTTCGCTTTTTGGTATCTTTCGACAGTGGAAACGACCATAAAAGCGTACTGAACCATACCACTCAGTGGAAACGGGCCATAATTAGTTAAGCTTCTAAATTGCATTTTAAGCTGAATACTAGTATCTTGAAAAATATCTAGTCAAATATTATGTACTGTCATCATGGCAAAGAAACTTGTTTTTAAAACTATTATGTATAGAAATGTGTTGAAAAAATATTCTTTCCGTTAAGCAGAAATGAAGGACAAATGTATGCAGAGGGGGCTTATAATTCCGACTTTAACTGTAAGCTGTTGTAAGGATGTTTTGGAACACAATGGAACTCCAGTACTGTATCCACTCTCTCTCTCCCCACAGGCATCACAATCACTCATGGCTGAAGCGTCTGGACTCTCCAGGCTACTGTACAGTAGGTGAATCCTCGCACTCCTTCTCTCTCCCTCACAACCTGTGCTCCAGTGAAGCAGACGAGGACATCATCTCCCCCTACGCAAGCTTCACCTCCCTGTCCGAGCGTGCAGCGCCAATCCTGAGCGGCTGGCTGGACAAACTCTCTCCTCAAGGGTACGAGCCTCCACCGGGCCTCCTGCTCCTGATCTCCTCCCGTCTCTGCGTCTCCATCAGTGGCTTCAGTTTCTGCTTCCTGTCTGTCCTCTATAGCCGGTTTGTCATTACTTTTGTGTGTTGTGGCTCCTGCTGTTTGTTCCTGTCCTCTGCTTGACAGCTGCCAGTGTCTAGATTCACTTCCCTCTGACCTTATTTCAGACCAGTTACATTGGGACAGTTGTGACCTCTGGTGTAGTTGTTTGTCTCTAATGCCGTCTCTGTTTTATTTTAGAAACTACGTGTTCCAGAAACGATATGTGAAATTTGACGGGAAGAACTTGATGTACTTTGGGAGCGAAAAGGTATGATTGTGTGTGAACAGGCTGAATGCTGTCATGACAATTTAGGATTTCATAAGTCATATCATGCATTCATGATTTTTTATTTTCTTACAAAGACTTGTTTTCTGTAGACGTATGGTAAGAGGGCCATTTTCAATTTTGCACTTTGGCTTCAAAAGTTGGAAGTTTAGATTCCTCAAATACTGTTGTTGTGTAAAACTGTAGAATAACTTTTAGTTGTGTCAGTTGTTGTTGTGTCTGAACACAGTGCTACCCACAGGTTTGAAATATACTCGAGGTGGTAGCCGGACACAACCTTTGTAGTTTGACTTTATTAATCCCCAAAGGGAAATTCACATGTCACAGCAGAGCTCTCCATACTAAAAATAAATAAGTTACATATATATAAAAACAATAATAAAATGACATTTCATACTGCACACCTTAGTTCCAAAAACAACGAGTAAACACTTGTCCATATCTAATATCTAATTCAGTTCAGCACAATTTCATCTGGTATGACTTTGGTTATACAATCTGATCCCTGTTGGTAAAAAAGACCTCCTGTATCTTTCTCTGGAACACCGGGGTTGAATTAATCGTGTACTAAAAGAGCTTGCACACGCTTGGACTGTATCAAAAAGGGGATTACTATCATGGTGCATTATACTGACAAATTTGACCAGCGTTCGATCATGTGCAATCTCTTCTATGGTAGGTAGTGCACACCCCACAACAGAACCTGCCCTTTTTATAAGCTTATTTAATTTGTTTTTCTACTTCTCCAACAGTCCCCCTCCCCAGCAGGTTACAGCATACAGGATCACAGAAGACACCACAGAATCATAAAAAGTTTTCAACAGTATCTGACACACACCAAAGGACCTCAGTCGTCTTAATACATGAATGCGGCTCTGGCCCTTCCTATACACCTGAATTGTATTTTCAGACCAATCAGACCCATTCAGACCTTTGACGTGACATTTATTACAGTATCGCCAAAGCATTTTAGATATGTATAAAATATGTAATAAATCAACATCATCAAATTACAGTTTTTCTCAATCGCTTTGGTCCATTTTTCAGATCAGAATTGAAATTCTCAAAATTCTCTGTTCAATCTTCACATCATTGTGTTACTTGCACACATCAGAAAAGCAGTTTCTCATTACTTTGAACACGTCGCAAATGCCTGCGTACATCCATGCAAATGATTATGTGCAATTCTCTGCTGTTTCCTACATTATCAATTGCTTATGTCATGCTGATCAAAATGGATTATTTTGGTCTTATTAGAATAGTCTCACCTACCACAACATTTAATCGTTTGTTCATGGCATAAGTCTTAACATGCAGAACTGCTGAACAAGTTATCTTGATATTTAGTCATAATGCATTTTTCTATGCATTTCATCTTAGCTCAGATGTTATGATACACTGTTTGATACTTGTAAGTTCCAAAAAATGGTCTTTCGGGCTGGGTATGTTGTTTATCGTTCCCAAATTTATAGTACAGCCTGTGTTTATTACTATCAACTGGTTCATCGTGATATGTGACCCTTTTATGCAGTTCAGTCTTCCTGATGATCTGTAAGTTGCTGCAACACTGTTTTTCCTAACACAAATGGTCTTTTTTTCCTCCTTCAGGATGCCTATCCCAAAGGTGTGATTCCTTTAGCTGCCATACAGATGGCCCGTCTAGCCAAAGACAACAAATTTGAGATAGTGACAAGTCACCGGACATTTGTCTTCCGAGCTGATAATGATGGTAAGCGCTGCACTTTTTTAACTTGCAGATAAATCTCTTTACTTAATTTCGTACATTCTTCACCTTTTCTCAAGTTGTCTATTTTATCAGTGCTTTCATTCTTTGGGAATCAATTCATTACTATACTGTATATAACAGCATGATTTCCTGCTTGAGCTACAAGCAGAAACCCTTTTTTTGCATTGACATCTAGCACTTGCAGGAGAGGTACAGCCGCAGGACCCGACCAGATTGCTTGCGGCGCGGGAATAAATTTCCAAATAAATCGTGGGAGCGGTCGGTAACTAGTGTAATTTTTAGGGGGAGCGGGCGGTTTAACAATATTGCTCCCGACTCCCGAGCGAGCGAGCGAGCACGCGTATGTATGTGTGTGAATGAGAGAGTGCATTTAGCTTGTTTGTTGCTAACGTTATGTGTATGTGTGCGAATGAGAGAGAGAGCTTTGTGCTGTCTGTGTGTGTGTGAATGAGAGAGAGAGTGATGCTGTCTGTGTGTGTCACTTGCTTGGTGCTTATGTGTGTGTGTTTATACAGACAGCTTGTTATAGGCTGTCTGGACTCGGCTTATAGGCTTGTAGAAAATGGGGCGGTTGGGCAACGGGACAAAAAACGCAGAATATAAGCGGGAGCGGTTGGGTTTGGACCAAAACCTGGCGGTAGCGGGTGGGAGCGAGATTCAAAATTTAGTCCCATGCAGATCTCTACTTTGCTGAGGTGACATGTTGCATTCAAGATATTCATGCATTCTTCGGGAATGGGCTCTATGCACAGCTAGAGTTTTAAAGCCATCAATAAACTTTCGGTTAAAGCTTAATGTGACTATTTTCAATTTCACAAGGTTGTTTTTACAGCATCGATGTTGTAATGTAATTACAAAACATTCAGTTAAATAGACTTAAGCATTCATTTAGTTGTTCAAGCGTAAAAGGAGATGAAAGACCGTTGTAACCATTAGCGCTGTCAGTAGCAACAGGATAGCGCAGATATTTCATTGAAAATACTGGGGTAAAAAAAACTGTCATATTTTAAAGAAATGGCGGGGGGAAATGTAATTTAAGTGCTTCTTGTCCGATCTGAGACCCACTTCATATCGTATGTCTAACAGGCAGTGAAGATTGCTGATTTTTAAAGAAATCAGATCTTAAACGTGACAAATTTGTAATGGAAAGACAGTTCACTGGAAGCCCTTGGGCTTGGCCCTGGCTGAAATTAAAAGTCTGTGTGCATATAGTCCATTAAACCCATGACCATACCGTCGATAACATCAAGCGCTCTTGCTGAGCCACAAGCAGATAAATGCTTTTATTTAACATAACTTGTGTTGCATTTAAGGAGTACATTTCATCAGTTCATGCAGTCTCCCATTGACAATTTACATTGATAAACTGATGAAGTTTATGATTTTAAATTTAATATTTTATATTTGAAGACACTGTCATTCAAGATAACTCATTTCATTTGTGTTGATTTCATCAGTTCATGCATGAATTGAACCCACAACCATGTTGCTAACACCCTGTTCTTTTGCTTGAGCCACAAATAGATAACTCCTTGTATTTTACTTAGCTTTTTGACATAACCAAAAATGTCATTGTGTTTGCAGATGATCTTGTCAGCATTTTTCATTGTGGATGATGTGGTTTTGATATGACCTGTCCTTAACACATAGTGGCTCAATATTAAAAAAATCAAAGGAAAAAGGTCTACAATGCATCTGTAGAACAGCGCTTTACAGCTTATTTGAAGTTTTACTAGAAGCCTGCTTTATGTTTTTGTGTAGTCCAGAGGAGCAAATGGTGCAGCACGTTGCAGGAGCGGGTCAAAGAACAGCTGGTTTTTGGTCGCCCACGTTTTGGCCCCGGCAGTCACTGCCAAAAGAGCGGCTTCCTGGAGCTCAAAGGAACCAAGTCAAAGATCTACACCGCAATTATAATGGAGCAGATCTGGTTGTACAAGAGTGAGCAGGTGATTAGTTAATCATGTTATAGTTAATTGTGTTATAGCCATACTGCTCTAGATTTAACACCAGTCATTTGCTTTACCTTACACTTGCAATTGAAGTTTTCTAAAACCTTTTAAACTTCTCAAATAATATGTGCAGTTTAACAAAAATTGATTCAAGTTATTTTATTAGTGATTTGTACATAAAAGCCGACTCTTTTGTGTTTCACAGTGCTTTAAAAATGGGATTGGAATTACTGTAATTGAGGCGAGAGGTGCTACAATTCGTGATGGGAAGGGCAAGAGCTTTGATCTCATTACACCTTATAAAACCTTCAGGTAAACGGCTGAAGTCACGCTATGCTTTTGTTAAGAAGATTGTACATGTTTAACCTCTTAAGCTATTTACAACACTGCAAAAGCATTGTTTAATGTGTAATATTTATGTCTGTAGTGTATTTAATAATGCTTTCATTATTTATTACACCCTTCATTTACAAAATGGTTAAGGCATTAATATAAATTATTATCATCTGCATTTTTGATCAGTTGTTGATGTTTTTAATGGGTTAGATTTTTTTACTTTTTAAAATTTTTATTATATTATATTATATTATATTATATTATATTATATTATATTATATTATATTATATTATATTATATTATATTATATTATATTATATTATATTATATTATATTATATTTAATTCTAACGTTCTATCTAACGTTTTTGTCAAAATTGAGTTATTCACATATTCTTATTAAATGAATGATAAAACTTATTTACATCATGTGATGTTTTTTATAAGTTATTTACATTTTAAGGCTTTTTTTTTTTAAACTAAAAAGGTTTTATCTACAAAGCCGAACTCTAGCTTGGCTCTATAGGGTTCTTTCTGTGAGCCAACCAGCATTTCGAATGCTCATACGAGGACCAATCAGGATCAGCTTTCTTTGCCATTTCGTGTATTTCTATGTTGACAGCGGGAAAGACCAGAAAGAAAGACAAATCGGAGTCAACTAAATAATGCCGCGCCACACAAGAAACCTGAAACTGAAAATATGTGTATAAATGGGATGATTTAGAAGAATTTTTGACAATGAGATGAACTGGTCAAATTTACATTGCTGAAAAAGCAACAGTTATTAAAAAAAAAGTTAAACATTAAATGTAAAAAAAAAAAAAAAATTATCAAAATAAATAAATAAATAAATAAATAAATATATATATAGTCAGGGAAACATTTTACAGTGTTTATTAAACTCATTTTCTCATTGTCTGTTTTCTTCTAAAGTCTTTTTTATAGTGTATTTGCCTCAAAGGGCAAAGACAAATTTAGTTTATGGGGCATATAATTCAATAAATATAATTCAATAGTTCATATAAAGCATAAAATTAAGTAAATATGACCTTATTAATTACGTAAAATTAACATATGCACTGGATAAAATGTTTAGCACAGTCTTGTATGCTTAATTTGAACAAGAAAGAATATTCATTCTAAAACATTAAGTAAATGTTACACAAAGCAATAATTGAACTTTCTCAAATATCAACATATTGATTATATTTCTTGATAAGCAATGCTTCAATCAATGATCTGCCTGATAGAACCTTATAATTCCAAGCAGAAAATTACTTTTTAGAATGTGAAGGTCCTTGCCTGTTTTTTTTTTACCCCAATTTGCAAATTTAAGAGAGTTTATAATTTACATTTAGAGTACATTTATGGTATTTGTCATGTTGATGTATGAAAGAGAACTGTTACACACACATATTGTTTGCTATATGATAAGCAAAACCTTTGAAGCTCAATATCTCAAAATCCTTTAGAACGCAAATAGAACCTTATAATTCCAAGGTGACGATATAATATTATATATATTAAATTACACTATGTTATGTCATGTTATGCAGTTATACTAAATAAAAATTTTACATTATTTAAAAATCATACTATATTACATTATTAAAAAAATACAACATTAGTTTAAATTATTATTTAATTATTTGTTTATTTATTTATTTAAAAAAATGTATACAGTACTATTTAAAGTTTTGAGGTCTGTAAACAATAAATAAACATAAAAAGTCCATTTAATTGTATATTCTATAAAACAAACACAAACACTCACACACAAACACACACAGAAGACACACAGTGGTTTATTTCCACAGACTAGAGGCATTTAATAAGATCTGTGCAGGTAGAGCATTAAGAGTGTCGTGTGCACCGTTACAGCTTTACGGCAGAGACGGATCGTGAGAAGCGGGACTGGATGGAGGCCCTGCAGGAATCTATAGCCGAAACACTGTCTGACTACGAGGTGGCCGAGAAGATCTGGTCCAACAGGTCCAACAAGATCTGCGCAGACTGCAAAGCCATCAATCCGGATTGGGCATCAATCAACCTCTGTGTGGTCATCTGTAAAAACTGCGCAGGTCTGTGTGTGAGTGTGCGTGTGTGTGGCAGCTTAACAGACTGTTTTAACAGCTTGATGGCATTTACAATTTCAGTTGCAAGCAAAAACATTTAAGCCTTTTGGCTTTTCATGCAGTAAATCCTCACCCTAATGCCGAGTAAACACTGTAAACACAAAGGCTGTTATTTTACAATTAGTTAAGGGGTAAATCTTCACCTTTGCAGCATTCTAATAGACCAAATATATTCTATATCTATATTCTGAAGGGGTTTTTTTTAAACAGAGGGATATGTTCGTACATAATTTTGCAGATTACATACAAAATTTTATTTTTTTATTTGAGTTTTTTCTCTCCTGGCTGTATACAATATTTCCAGAATTTTCTCTGTACCTTTATTTTTTTTTTGTTCAAATCTTTTTATTAACATTTTCAAGTTAATATTAATTTTACAAGTGTCTGAAAAACAGAGACAAATTATCTTTGCTCCAACAGAGCCCCCCACCCCACTGCACCATTTCTGTACAATATGTTATGCCTATTTTAAATCTGTTTTACATCATGTCATGATATATAAATGCATACATACAAGTAGATAAAAGTTACATTATATGTTCACTCATCTATTGTACATATACACACACACATCGAGTCACAATAGGCTTAGAAAATGTAAACTAAAGAAATAAAATAATTTATATATAAAATAAGATGATGGGAAGGAAAAAAATGTGAGAAACAAATAAACAAAGGTCAAACTGAAAATATTAAGTTTGGATCCATTTGTTTTATATAGGTCAGCACTGGCTGCCAAATAAGGTAAAATTTTTGACTGCAACCTCTGGTGGAGTACCGAATCTTCTCCATTGTAAGATGGTACATAAGGTCCCTAATATATTGATTAAAAGTTGGAGGAAATTTGTCCTTCCATTTAAGCAGAACAAGACGTCTAGCAATTAATGTTGAAAAAGAAATCATATTTTTGGTATTATTGTCTAAACTGGGATCTGTGATTAAACCAAATATTCCTATAATAGGGCAAGGGTCAATTGTTACATGCAAAACATTTGAAAAAAAAACAACGAAATAATAATTGCCAGAACTTGGTAATTTTAGAACATGACCAAAACATGGTCACTACTACATTAGGGATTTATAGTTAGTGAAAATTTTGATAATTTTGCTTTTGTCCAATGAAGGCGATGGACCACTTTAAACTGAATAATTGTATGTCGCAAACAAATTGAAGTTAAGTGAATCTTATTTATAATATCTTGCCAAATTTCCTCTGAGAGAATCAACTCAAGTTCATTTTCCCATTGTTGTTTCGACTTTGTTACTGAAGTTAGATTTTGTGAGGAGATAAAAGAGTAAATTACACCTATATTAACTTTTAAGAACTGGGTTGGTTTTTAAAATGGTTTCGAGCAATGTTTCTGTATCTCTGTAACTTTATTTGACTGTAATATATGTCGAAAACCTGACCTCATTCAGTGTTTAGACTGTTTTTGTCCTAAAAATATATGCAAATGATTACATATCATCAAATAATACCTCATTTGCATAATTGCAGATAACGTTTTAGAAAATTTGTGCTACATATAATGGTTGAAATTCTCAAATGCGATCCATCACATGGAGAATAAAGTTGATGACCATTATTTATTTATTTATTTAGTTAATTGTTTACTCCATTAAATTCCACAGCTATGAAGTCTAACTTGGTATGGGACGGTTTGCATTTTCCAAACAGTGACTAAGCAGCAATGGTAGCGTCTCGGTTGATCCAGATGGTGCTAAGAGTTTGTAAGCTCATTTGAGAGTTCACACGAGGTCCTCCATGCAGATAAAAGTGGCTCAGAGGCACCATATCAGGAAGTCTTTGTAGGCCAAACACAGTGAATGAATGGTGTGTGGAGAGTGATGTGCTGCCTCTTTTGTTCTGTCTGCCCGCAGGCCAACATCGAGGTCTGGGCACAATGGTGTCTAAAGTGCAGAGTCTGAAACTGGACACCAGCGTGTGGAGCAATGAGATCGTTCAGGTTAGGGTTTGTGTTTACAGCTGCATTTCTGCACATTTTAGTGTAACGTGTTGTATAGTAATGCTTCTGTTTATGTGTTGTAGCTTTTCATAATGCTTGGCAATGATAGAGCCAATGAATTCTGGGCTGCCAGGCTTCCTGTGTCCGAAGAGCTGGACTGTGATGCTTCTCCAGAGCAGCGCAGAGAGTTTATCAGCCACAAGTACAGAGAGGGCCGATACAGGCACCCACATCCTAGCTTTAGCAGCCAGGAGGAACTGCTGAAGGTAAAGGAGAAAGGGGTTTGAAGAATAGATGAATCATAGATGAAAAGAATCATGGCATGAAAATCAAATGCATCAAAAGTGTCGAGTATTGCTGTTTTAACATTGGGTTTTACTTCAACGGGCTTAATTTTGAACTTACTTTAAATCAATATTTTAAAATTACAGTATAATTGTGGCTTTAGTATCAGGCTCTTATTATCGGGAAATAATTTATAGCCATAGTAAATTAATTAATAAACAAATAATGGAATAAATAAAGTAATACAATATAAGAGATGTGCTGTTGTCGACCGCGTCCACGTGTGCTACAGTCACAATAGATTTCTAATGTAATACACCATAACAGTGAAGAACTCGTTGTTTTAATGTGACCAAGTGAATTCATCAGTGAAGCTTATGTGCGACTAAATAAATTTTCCAGTTTACACGCATCTATTTTTTGTTGCAAATGTGAATGAAATGGGCACACTGTCGAGCACTGAAATAATGTTTTTATGCTAGATCTATACATAATAATATTTAATATTGTATATAATGTAGTAATAATAATAATTTAAAATGCAATAAAACAAATATGCTATGAATTGAGTAAAATACCAATTATTTAAATTAAGTAACATTTTCAAAAACTTATTTTTTCAAAAAAAAAAATTCAAATATAAGAGCTGCTGCTATAAATAGTACTATTACTAATAAAAACCATGTAAAATTTGAATACAATTATTAACTTTTAAAAATGCACAATAAAAGGAATGTAGTTATAAAGATGATAATAATACTTATTTCAATACTACTAATAAATGACAGTAATGCATAATTTTAGCACTTTAATAAATATAAAAATAGCTTATTATTATTATTATTGTTATTATCATAAATATTATTATTATTATTATTGTTATTATCATTATTATTATTATTATTATTATTATTAGTAGTAGTTGTAGTAGTAGTATTATTGTTCTCATCATTATTATTATCATCATTATTATTATTATCATTATATTATTATTATTATTTATTATTATTATTATTACTATTATTATTATCATCATTATCAAATATTATTATCATTATCATTATTATTATTATAATTTATTCATATTATTATCATTATTATTATTAATATTATTATTATTATTTGTAAATGCACAGTAAATTAAATTAAATTGTATAATTGTTATATAAAATAAAATAAATCTTGTACTACGAATATTAAAATTACAATAATAGTAATAATAATTATGTACATTTTGAATAACAGAAATAAATTGCAATGATGCTAAATTTGATGTCTACAAATACTGCTGTGACTACTATTAATAAATTTGTTGTTGTAAAAAATGATTAACAGTTGTAAAATTAAACTAATCTAATACAGTATAGTATTATTATTGAATTAAAATCTAAAGTTATTTCAATTTCTATTGTAAATAAATATTGATCTCAGTAATGAACAATATGACGAGATGCGAAAGAGAAAGTGTAGAAAAGCCTATATTCTTGCCAACAGCAGTGTTTGAAGCCTCTGTGCAGATCTACACAGACCTTTATCTGATAACACGGAGTAATGTTTTGACTAATGTTTTTTCCGAAGTCTTCAGGGCCTCATAATCTCAATACTTTTGCACAATAACTGCGTTTCCTCTACCTCTTCTGCAACCGACACTTCATTTTGAAATACCCACAACACTTCCTTACATCAGAAGCTCTATTGCAGATGCTGTTTCTCAAATAATAGCTTTGCTTCAAAAGAAAACTTTTAGATCAGTCGGCACTGACAGGACACCGCGTCTTAATATAGCCAGAGCCATCTAAGTATTATGCCGGCGGTCAAGCCAAGATTAGTGTGTATTATTCTTTACCAAGGCTATCATTTGTGCATCCAGTCTACCTCCTGCACCCCTGGAATTAGCCGACGGCAGTGCTGTGAATTGTGAATAATTGAGAAAGATAATAAAAGGCTTTTATTTTGGAAGAGCTTTGAATGTCCTTTGGCTGAATGGTCCATTAGCGCTGCATTGGTTTAAGTGTGTATGTTTGGTTCCTGTAGGCGCTGTGCACCGCCGTGACCGAGCAGAACCTGCTGAAAACAGTCACTCAGATTTTTGCGGAGGCAGAGGCCGCGAGACTCGCTGACGCTAATGGACACGATAAGCGTGTGTCACCGCATTACTCATACGCACAGTCTGCAGGTATGAGGGAGAACTTCACTACTGCTTAAAGGAGAAGTTTGTCAATCAATTCCTGCATTTCGTTGCCTTGTACTTGTACATGTGTGATGACAATAAATTGAATCTAATCTAATCTAATCAGCACCCAAAAAGTACCATTATGTTTGTTTTATTCTTCATCTGGTTGACATGGTGAAGGTTTAATTTGGTTAGGTAGATTTTAGCATGTTTTTAAATACATATATACAGTTGAAGTCAGAATTATTAGCAGAATTATTATTATTATTTTTTCTTTTTTAAATATTTCCCAAATGATGTTTAACAGAGCAAGGACATTTTCACAGTATGTCTGATAATTGTTTTTTTTCTAGAGAAAGTCTTATTTGTTTTATTTCAGCTAGAATAAAATCAGTTTTAAATTTTTATAAGTTTAAAATTATTAGCCTCTTTAAGCAAAAATTTTTTTCGACAGTCTACAGAGCAAACCATCATTATACAATAACTTGCCTAATTACCATAACCTGCCTAGTTAACCTAATTAATAACCTTTAAATGTCACTTTAGGCTGTATAGAAGTGTCTTGAAAAATATATAGTCAAATATTATTTACTGTCATCATGGCAAAGATAACAAAAATCAGTTATTAGAAATAAGTTATTAAAATTATTATGTTTAGAATTGTGTTGAAAATATTTCTCTGTTAAACAGAAATTGGGGACAAAATTTGATTATAATTGTAATGTATTTATTATTAATAATATTATTATCTGTTGTTTCTAGAACACAAATTCTAATTAAACACATTAAACGAATTAAAGACATTTATAATGTTAGAAAAATGTATGTTTGATATATGTTGTTAATTTAAACTTAATGTCTCTACTGACTCCTGAAAAGTAAATTGTATCAGGGTTGTTTTTCCACAACAAAATAAAGCAGAAGAAATTGATTAAAATATTTCCAGCGTTTATCATAATAAGAACCAATATTAGCTTTTAGTATCATGTGACACTGCAAACTGATGTATAGAACATTCATCTTTATTCACATAATAAATTGCATCATAAAACATTCACATAGAAAAGTTAAATTGAAATAATAATTAATTTAATATTTCTTGTATTTTGAGTGAGCAACTTTCAAAAAGAAAAATGAACAAGTCTCCCTGTATCCAAATTTTTGGAATACTGTATATTTGCTATACTTTCTTACATTTACTACAATAGAAATTCGATCCTTCACCTTTGATTTAATTCATAGTTTATTTCACTGTTATATAATATAAAAATGTTCTGTTCAAGTGTAATACGAGCTAAATCTTTTCAGATTCCTGCGTGTATGATGAGATCATGCAGCCCATTCTGTACTCCGGCTTCCTCTACAAGTCAGGCTCTTTGAACAAAGGGACATTATCACGCAGGACCAGAGACGGTAGGAGACTATATAGCAAAAACAAGTGCTGGAAGATATTCAGAAATAAAATGCAGCTCTTCAGTTACAAATAAATCTGTCGAAATGTTTCAAAATGTTAAATCATACAAAATGTTTTGAATTCATTCATTTGTGTGAAAATGTAATGGATTTGATATTTTTAAAGTGCTCTTCATAATTTATTTACTTTATTTTTTAAACCATTTTAAAGTTTGAGATTGGTTAGATTTTTTTTTTAATATACCAGTGCAAAAATGCAATAGAATGATCAAACATTTCTCAACGATTCACAATGTTACAAATAATTTCTATTAAAGTAAATACTGTTTTTTCTTTTTACTTCATCAAATAATCTATAAATATGCATACATGTTTTCACAAAATATTAAATCAGCTCAGAAACATTCTTCATTATTATGAATATTGATTTCTGAAGGCTACACCGAAGATTGGAGTAATTGATGCTGAAAATTCAGCTTTGAATCGCAGAAATAAATTACATTTTAAAATATATTCACATAGAAAACAATTATTTTAAATTTAAATTTGGTTATACATTTTATTTTTCATTTTTGATTAAAGAAATATAGCCTTGGCGAGCAGAAAACCCTTTAAAAATCAAACTATATATGTGTGTGTGTGTGTGTGTGTGTGTGTGTATATATATATATATATATATATATATATATATATATATATATATATATATATATATATATATATATATATATATATATATATATATATGTATGTATGTATGTATGTATGTATATATATATATATGTGTGTATGTATGTATGTATATGTGTGTTTTTTATTTTTTTAAATTATTTTTTTAATTAATTAATTAATTTATTTATTTTATTATAATAGGAATTTTCAGTATTATCAATTTTACTGTTTTTATAAACACTTTAAAGATATAATAAAGTCAGAAGGGCACTTGATGGCGACTTGGTTTAAAACAACATTGGTCTCATTCTTAGTACTTTCATCTGATGTAAAGCATTCATAAAAAGACTTCGTACAAATACTAATACATTCAGATATTGTAGTTTTTATTTTGTTTGATTGTTTTATTACTCTTTCAGCAGATTTCCAAAAATACTGGTGCACGGTGGAGAAGTCTATTCTCTTTTATGAGTCTGACAGATGTCATGAGCCCAGTATGAAGATCGATGTTAAAGACATCATCTGTTTAGGAGTCAGCAGGCCAGACTCCAGCAACAACAGCGGCTTTATTGACAAGTGAGAGCCACTGCAAACCAACATCCCTCAGGACATTTAAACATTAAAAAACCTTTAATAATCTTACTCTTGATGTTTTTCTCAGATTTCGCTACACTTTTGAACTTTACCTAACGTCTGATAAACTGGTCCAGTTTGGCTTGGAGACTCCAGATGCTTTGCACAGTTGGGCGAGAGCAATAGGGAAGGTAAATGTGAATCAGTCCAGCTGTGTTTTATACGCATAGGAAACAGTCGCATTGGTGCATTAGATTTCACCTCGGTTTTAATCTCTGGCAGGCCACTACTCCTCTCAGCTGTCACTGCCTGCTGGCGCGAGAGTTCGAGCGGGTGGGTGTGCTGAGATACAAGGCCATGTTAGACCCACAGCAGTGGAAAGAAGGCTTCTTTGTTCTCCAGAAGTCCAACCTGTTCATATGCCCTGGAAATGATGGAGCCGCTGAGGATATTATAAACCTGAAACGCCTACAGGAGCTCAGTGAGTCTGTTTGCTCAATCACTGTGACACTGACACAGTGTTTCAGAGAAAAACATGCTGATAAATTTACCCTCGGGGATTAATAAAAGAAATATGTACTTTTTTGTTTCTTCCTTGGGTTAATAATTAAGGTATTGCATCAGAAATGGAGAACCATGAGAAGAAGGACATTCTGGTTCTTGTTGAGAAAGGAAGGTATGTCTTTGATTTAAATCATTTAAAAGGGTCATGAACTAAAAAAACAAAACTTTCTTGATTTTTTTAAAATATATTAGCTCATAGCATTATAAAAATTTCCTGAAAGTTTTTGGAACTCAGTACGTTGTGGTTCCTCTAAAATCAACATATATTGAAGCCTGTTTGACAAAACCACAGGTTCTGGAATGTTCCACTCTGTGATGTACTAGGGTGGATAAGCTCCGCCTCTGCAGAAGAACCATGTCTGCTTCTACTTTACTGCCTGTTTAGTCATGTTAATATGCAAAACTGTCTACCCTTGGCCACGTCCATTTAAATAGTGTTCTGATGTGGGAGTCAAAAACAGCTTAGAATATAGTTAATCACTTCCTAATTATGTTTTTTATGTAAAATTCTTGATAACATTATAAGTGGAATTTAGAGAACAGTACAAAATAGAGTCTGAGCCGGTTTTATTCTGCACCCGACCATTTCCGCCATATATTCAGCCTTTGTTCACCCGCTGCCTGCCCCACCTCGTTTTCTACCCGACCCGACCATTCTCGCTAACTTTAGATCTGGTTTTCAAAATCTCACATTTAAATTGGGTACTTCCAAAAGAGAGAGATGATAGATATAACTGCAGTTTGTGCAAGGATTGTGGGCTAAATGTCAGTTTTTTTGCCCAGTAGTGATGAGACATGAGTGCCGCCTTAAACCTGAGGTTCCAGTCTTGTGCCTGCTAAAGGGTAAAACTTTGAGGTATTATCACACTGCACAAAGGGTAATTTTTTCCATTTGCATCTATGATGCTTGAAAAAGACTCCGCACATCAGACTGATGTGGGTTTTCTAACAGTAAACTGATCGTTTTCTAATGCAAGCTGAAGGACAGCGCATCTCCACTTTGCTCTCCCATGTTGGTAAAGCTCGCTCTGAGGACCGTTATGCAGATGATGCGCGCACAGACTGTGAAACATCACATGCAGAAAGCACTGCTCATGTGTTCATCATGTGTAATAGCCGTGAGCACTGGCTGCGGTGCTTAATAAGAATGAGGAAATCACAGATATACTGTTTCTAAATAATGTCAGAACTTTGGAACGCTATATTGTTAGACCATCCGCTCCCATTCAAATTACACCAGAGTTACCGACCGCTACTGCGTTTTATTCAAAATGTATTCCCGTGCAGCAAGAAATTTGGTCAGGTTCCACACCTCTGCAGGAATGCAGACCTCTAGTACAAAATAAAACGCTGAGGTAGTTCATAACCTCTTTGATGCTTTTAATGACCTTTTTAAAGTGTCCCTTAAAATGAGTTTTTTTTAGATATTACTTATTATGTGCTGTGTAATGGAGCTGTTTTTGAATGTAGGAGAAATTTTTTTCACGCAAAAAATGTATTCACTTTTTGTCTTCTGAAAAACTACAAAAATTACATATTTTGAGGAATGTTGGAAACTGCTAGCCATTGATAGCCAATTCATGTCTGTATATGCAAAAACCCTTGACGACAACAATGCGTTTTTTTGTCAGCCTGCTCAGTATCCTGCGGGACTCCTCCTTATTTATTTGTTTATTTATTTATTTATTTATTTATTTATTTATTTATTTATTTATTTATTTATTTATTTATTTATTCCTTATGTATGTACAGTACCTTGTCAGTTTTTTCCATTTGGCTTTTACTACAAAACACAAACTATACTACAAAATAAACAACAGTAAATAAAGTAAAAAATGTCCCTACACTACAAACACAAGCTATCTATCATGCTTACGACTATAAATAATTATAATGAATAATTCTAATCATTTATATAATAATTAATTAATTAATTAATTAAATTAATAAAAATGACCATCATTAAGAAATAAATGTACCAATATTAACAGTGAGTCCAATTTTATCTGCAGTTCTTTGCCACATAACTTCTGCTTTTGCTGATGTTTTTGTGGTCGCTGTGACCTTTTATCGGGAAGTTCTCTGTTCTCAGATATCAAACTTAACAAACACTTGCACCACATTCCATTCGGTAGGGCTCATCCCTATGCCCTAATCCCTTTGATGGGTTTACCTTCCGGAGTGACTGCATCGAAGAGATTAGGGCAGGGGTGTCAAACTCCTGGAGGGCCACATCCCTGCAAAGTTAAGTTCCAATACTGCTTCACCACACTTGCCTATTTCAAACAAGCATGGAGTGCCAAGTTGTGGCCCTCCAGGAACCTATGACCCTTGACAATTTTGACACCTAGTCATAAGCATAGGAATGAGCATAGTATAGCATAGGAATAAGCCCTTCTGAATGAAACATGGTGTTTGACTGCAAACAACTTCCCCGCACAACGGATCATGGGGGCCTGAAGTGTCCATCAGTTGTGCCCTTCAGAATCCTTTATTCCAAAGGTCCCTTTTAAGTGGGCAGTTTTCAGCACATTGGTTTGGACGGACACTTTAATTTGGCAGCCATGATTGTTTTAATTCCAAAGTGCCCTACGGGGTGATGTACCTCACTGGAAGCACCATTGGCATCTGTTCTTTTCTTTGGCATTTACACAGGTTTTCAAATAAGCTTTCTGTACTACAGCGCCACCAACTGCAGCAGCTCCAGGCACATGATCTAAAGCTCAGATCTAACTAGATGGCTTGTAAAAAAAAATTCCTTTAATTGCACCTGACGTGAATAGCTCAATAGGAGTCTTTTGTTTTGATTCAAGAGTGTTATTGAGTCATACATTCACACAGTTTAATCACACTCAGTTGCTATGTTTTCATCAACGTTCACGAATAAAGTACCGTTTCCTTCCATTGAGTCAAAGAGAACCAAATTTTTTACTTTCTGATAAACTAGTGCCAAATATCAAAAAGGAAAATAGAATTTGCAGTAGATGTAGACCCTTTTTCTTATTTAATTAATTACATGGTCCCAGAAGACAAAGACAAAGCTCAATAAACACATTCATAACTGGCTTTTGGGACTGCAAGACTCCTCTTAGGGAGGGCAGTTTGGAATTTTAGAATGATCAAAGTAACATTTAACATGTGCAATCCACATCTCATATTGACCTATTTTTGTTATCACATTGTGTTAAAACAAAAAATCACATAACTTTGTTTCAATGAGGATGCTGGAAGTTATTCTGTAAATGTGTTTCCATCATAATTTATGCAAATTATTTTCTTATTGGAATATTCTTTAATCATACTCCGTTTTATACTCTAGTATAAAAGCTCTACAAAAAAGTCTTTTAACACTAGCTGTGTTTCCATCCGCATATTTTTATGCACATTTTGGAATATTGCACAAAAATGCTTAACGGAAATGCAAAGATGTGCATGAGTTTTGAAAATGCACATAAAAAAACCTAATACAACTTATTGATCTTTGCATTTCCATTTCCTTTTTCATGCTATATTTCAAAACGCACATACAAAATATGTGGATTGAAACATAGCTAGTGAAAATGGCTTTTAGGGAGCTTTAACTTAAAACTGATATGTTTTAATGGGTGTTGGCCATTTCTTCACACATCAGCTGCAGTGGTTGTGGACTGAAAATGCAAAATAAAACAAAACAAAACGTGTTTTAAAGTTCCCAGTGTTTGAAAGTGATGCTATTATCATGATTCTGCCTGCAAACTGTGACTACTATAACTACTTAGTCTTCAAGCACTGTCATTTCAGCCTAAATAGTTTGGTTTGTGTTCTGACAAATCAGGGGAGACTACGCTCTCATAATTGAGGAGTTTATAGAGACCAGATTTTCGAACAAACCATTTCAGACACAGAAAGAAAACAGGAGATTATAAACCTATTATTGGAGACTTTTAAAGTCCCAATGAATCAAAAGCTGCAATAATTTTTTTCGTAGGTTCGTAGGTGAGCAAACAGTGGGTGTGGCTTGTTTTTTTACCACGGGCTGAATGGATGTAGTAAAGTTGGCATTTCAATCAGAAAGAGCGGGAAAGGAGTTTTAGAAGTGTTATTACAACCTACCATACTCCTCCTGCTCACCATTTCTGTTTGTTGTCAAAACTGACAGGTGAACCAGTGTGGTTAAGTATGTTAGCCATGCCCATTAGCTCAAAATCACATGAAGTGCAGTTTCAGATTTCGATTAAAGATTAGAAAAGCAACCTTTTTTTTTAATGACATGCACAGATGAATTGTTCACCACAAAACTTGCCACTTGAGCTAACAAAATCATATGGTTGGTCTTGATTTCTTGGGGACTTAAAAAAAGGAACCTTTGAAATAGCATAATAGGGGCACTTCAATACTTATTTCTGATTCTATTCCAAACAAAGGAGAACTTGCACTAATTTTTCATCATAATTGAATGTCTGTCTGCAGGACTCTTCATCTGCAGGGCATGGGCAGGACTGATTTTTCCCTCTGGTACGCGGACATCCAGAAGGCTGCAGGGGGGAAAGGAAACACCCTGAAGGATCAGCAGCTCAGCAGAAACGACATTCCCATCATAGTGGACAGTTGCATTGCCTTCATAACCCAGTATGGTGAGAAGAGAGACTGATTCATTACTTCTGGTTTATTTAGATTTCTTGTTTGCCTGAATCTTATATTACATAAACATGATAATCAGCTGATTTCACACTCTGCCACAGGTCTGGGTCACGAGGGTATTTACAGAAAAAATGGTGCCAAGTCCAGAATCAAGCTTTTGATGGAAGAGTTTCGTAAGGACGCCCGGAACGTGAAGCTCCGTATTGGAGATAACTTCATTGAGGATGTGACTGATGTTCTGAAAAGGTTCTTTCGGGAGATTGATGACCCCATATTCATGGCTGACCTCCACCCCTTCTGGAAGGAAGCTGCTAGTAAGTACAGTATTCAATTCAGTGTTCAAAAAATGTAAATATTATGGGCTGTTTTCAGCATAATGTCTCCTAAAGGGGTAGTTCACCCAAAACTGAAAACTCTGTCTCTAATTTAGTCTCCATTTACTTGTTGACGTTCTTTCTTCTGTTAAACACAAAAGAATATATTTTTTTAAAAGATGAAAACCTGTAACTATTGACTTCCATTAGTATTTTTTTCTTATTTCTTACTATGGAAGTCAGTGGTTACAGATTTTCAGCTTTCTTCAAAGTATCTTCTTTATTGTTAAACAGAAGAACGAAACTAATGAATTTGGATTAATTTTCAGTCCATTTTAATTTGTTGTGTGAGCTATCCCTTTAAATTTATTTGCGGCATGCTTATGAAAGCAAACAGTACTGTGATTTTATTATGATTATTATGATTTATTATGATTGTTAATCATTGTGATCAGATATACAGCAAAAATGAAACTGTTAGAGTGACACGGTGGCTCAGTGGGTAGCGCTGTCTCCTCACAGCAAGAAGTTCTCTGGTTTGACTCCTGGCTGGGTCAGTTGGCATTTCTGTGTAGAGTTTACATATTCTCCCCGTGTTCATGTTCAGTCCAAAGACATTGGGTGAATTGAATAAGCTAAACTGGCCGTAGTGTATGTGTGTGAATGCAAGATTGTATGGGTGTTTCTAAGTGTTGGCTAGGAAGGGCATCTGCTGCGTAAAACACATGCTGGATAAGTTGGTTCATTCCACTGTGGCGACCCCTGATTAATAAAGGGAGTAAGCCGAAAAGAAAATGAATGAATGGTTGAAAGCTTACAAACTATGGTTTCCAGTTGGTGACTGATTTTCAAAACAGTTGACATAGGAACAGTTCATTAATTTTAGATTCTCGGGCTCACAAGGATTTAACTTTGAGTTTTGAATACCAATGCACATGAAATATTATAAACAACTGGTCTTGAAAGTTTGGTACTACACCCAAACAAAATCTGACTGTGAGGTCGTTTTTGAGATATCAGCTTTAGATAGAAAGAGACCAAACTTAAAAAAGATACTTTAGCCAATAACTGAACTTTTTTTCCTTTTTGTGCTGGAAGTTGAAGTTGTAAAAGGTGTAAAATCCCTGACATTATCAATGTGGTGGAAAATCTTAATTTTCAGCATCATTATTGCAGTCTTTTGTGTCACGTGAGTCTTCAGATACCATAATGATATAATGGTGAATTTACATTAATAAAGTGAAACATTTCCAATAAGAAATATTTTAATGTGTGCTTAATATATATATATATATATATATATATATATATATATATATATATATATATATATATATATACATATACATATATATATATATATATATATATATATATATATATATATATATATATATATATATATATATATATATATATAAAAATAGATATAATTATTTATTTCTTTTTTAGGGCTTTTTTAAGATGAACTTTAATTTGAAATAGATTTTATTTTTATAATTTCACTTTTTTTATAATACATCATTTAAATTATAATTAATTTACAAATTAACAGTTTTGCAATTATAAAAATTTACAATGTATTTGCATTTTTAATTGCACAAGTAATACAAAAATGCATGTCATAACCACAGTTGTGATGTAGAAAATGAGCCAGAATATTCAAATAAGTGACAACAAACACTGAATTTTCAGAGTGTCTCAGTGATTTCTTGTACTTTACGCAGAGATCCCTCTGAAGACACAGCGTTTGGATCGATACAAAGAGCTGATTCGAGGTTTACCACGGGTCAACAGAACCACTTTAGCAGCGCTCATCAGTCATTTGTACCGGTGAGTAACTTTATTGCCCTTGCGTCGGTTTTCTGCGAATTATAGCACCTTTAACACTCCTCCTCTCTCGCTCTCTATAGGGTTCAGAAGTGTGCGGATCTGAATCAGATGTGCACTAAAAACCTGTCCCTGCTTTTTGCACCCAGCCTGTTTCAGACTGATGGCAAAGGGGAACATGAGGTCAAAATCATAGAAGACCTCATTGATAACTATCTCTATATATTTGATGTAAGTGGATAACTTCAAAATTGCATGATGTTATAGTGTATAATTGAGAATCTATTCACAGAATATCATGATACCAGTAAGTGGCACAGAAATACTATCGACATTTGTATATTTTGTCAAATATTTGTGGCATCAAGTTTAAATGTGAAACATTTTTGCTTGTAATTTTTTATCGTTGTTTTTTTTGTGTGTTTGCTCAGGTTGATGAAGAACATCAAACGCAGATTGATTTGGAAATCAGTTTGATAACCACATGGAGAGACACACAGGTACAGTATAGCTTTATAATACTGATTATGTTTGGAATTATATTGTTCATTTATTTATATCAATATTTCTTTTAGAAAATCCGTTTTTTCAAAGCATTTTTTTCACAAAGTGACAGCTGTTCAGAATGTCTGAAAAATGACAATCTTTTCATTATCAAATGACATCCATGAATAAAACTAATATTTAGTGCTGTTCAATGATTAATCGTAACTAATCGTATAGAAAATAAAGGTTTGTTTAATTAACATTTTGTGTGTATCATGTATATTTATTATGTGTTTTTACAAATACACACATCCATGTATATTTAAATTGATTTATAGGAAATTTATAGGATATTTATTTATAAACTGTTTATTTAAAACATAAAATTATATATAGACCCGAAAATATGTTTAAATATTTTAAAAACTATATACATGTATGTGTATTTACATAAATATAAACAGTAAACCCATATATTACATACAGGTGCATCTCAATAAATTAGAATGTCATTGAAACGTTGGTTACTATACTAATTCAAATCAAAAAGTGAAACCTGAATATTATATATAAATTTATATTACACAGATTGATATAGTTTATACGTGTTCATTTCTTTTTGTTTTGATGATTATGGCTTACAGCTAAGGAAACCTTATAATTCAGTATCTCAGAAAATTAAAATAGTACTTATGGCCAATTAAAAAAGGATTTTTAACAGAAATGTTGGACTACTGAACAGTATGAACATGTAAAGCACTCGGTACTTGGTCTGCCATGTTTTTGCATTAATTAATTCAGCGTGGATCAGTCTGTTAGTTGTTAGTTGTAATTAAATATTAAACAGCCCTACAAATATAAAAAATGTTCAAAAATACAAATATATTTTCATTATTTAAGTGTTAAATTACTTGACTTTAATTTATGCATGAATGTAAATTATCTTTAATTACAATGCACTCATCTTTTGATAATACCATGTGTCATTTGACTTAGAGAGTTTTCATTTTATCCATATATATTAATATTTGTTTCTGTTGTTTTTCCAGCTCTCACAGGCTGGAGACTTGATTATTGAAGTTTATCTTGAAGAAAAGATACCAGATTGCTGTATCACTCTGAAGGTAAGCGTCCAAGGGAAAACAACAAAACATTTTCTGTTGAAACTGTAAAATTTATATATAGTTAATTTATGCACAATAATGTCTGACAAAAGGGCACACCAGCACATAGATAACCTCAAAGATGGCTAAGATATAAAAAAGATACTATCATTGTAAAAAAAAAACATTGAAACATGAACATCTCCTAAAACAGTTGTGTTGTCTGTTTTATAGCTGGATGCAACTTTGCTATTCCACAATATAAGCACTTGGTGGTAGATTCAAGCCATTATTGCATACCACTTGTGTAAATTTATTTGTATTTTTTCCCCCACAGGTGTCTCCCACTATGTGTGCGGAGGAACTGACCAATCAGGTGCTGTACATGAGGAACATCCCTGCAGGAGAGAAGGATGTGTGGATGACCTTTGAGGCCATTGAGGAAGGAGAGCTCGGTAAAACCAAATACACATTCATTCACACAGAATCACTTCAGTCACTTCTGAATTAAAACTCATTCACACTTTAGAGTCTAACAGTTTTTTTTAAAAAGCTGTGTTATTTATTGTCATTTGTGCAGAGCGGCCTCTTCACCCCAAAGAGAAGGTTCTGGAACAAGCTCTACAATGGTGTAAAATGTCTGATCCCAGTTCAGCATATTTGGTGGTCAAGAAAGTTCCCAGAGGAGAAGCTATAGACATTTTCACAGGTGAAAGCACTTTCATTTCAGCTGATTTCTTTCCAGAAAAAAGTGTCTGTCATTTAAAAAGTGTCATGTTGTCATGAATATTTAAATGGTTTGAACCCAATTATGAGTTTGTTTATATATATATATATATATTTACATTTATTATGACAATTTTAAAAATAAGTTCAAATATTCTATACAGTCTCATTCTCTTTTAATTTAAGATGATAAAATCCTTCATGATTATGTATTTGAATATAGTCAAATTTTGCAATTAGATTTATTATTTAATTGAATTTATTAAATAATTTATTATATTTATAATATTAATATATTTAAGATACAGTCATTTATCCTTGTGGTAAAGCTTATATTTAGTGTTATTATTTCAGTTTAGTGTCAAGTGATTTATCAGAAATCATTCTCATATGCTGTTTTGGTACTCAGGAAATGATTCTTTTCAATGTTAAAAACAGTTGTTCTGCTTAATATATATCTGTGAAAATTCTCTTTCTTCAGGACTGTTGATTAATAGAAAGTTTCAAACAAAAAGATGTATTTGTTATTTTTTGTAACAACTTAAATGTCCTTAATTGTTACCTTAAAAGTGTTTTATTTCTCTCTTCCATTCAAATAAGAGAAAGAAATCTGACTTCAAACTGAATGAGATTGAGCCAATAATAATAATAACAACAATAATAACAATAATAATAATAATAATAATAATAATAATAATAATAATAATAATGATGATGATGATAATAATAATAAAGAAAGAATGAATTAATAACAAAAAGTAAAATAAAATAGTTTTATATTGGAATATTGTTACACATCATTCATTCATTCATTCATTTTCCTTCGCTTTAGTCCCTTATTTATCCGGGGTTGCCACAGCGAATTGCCCCGCCATTACTAGACAACATCCAAACCTAAAACTCTAAAACTATTTGTTGTTGCATCAAATAAACCAACTCTTCTTCTCTGTGTTGTTTCTGGTTTTGACCTGTTGTATCTTTCACAGCCTATAAGAGTGAAATCGTCAAGTCCGGAGTGCTGAAGTGTCGTGAAGAGCCGCCCAAACTCTTACAAGGAAACAAATTCCAGGAGCGATCTTTCCAAATTAAAGACCACAAATTACTCCTGATGAAGGACAAAAAAGTGTGTATTCTTTCTTTTTTCTTTACATTTGAGGAAAAATTAAGTGAATAGACTTCATTCGTCAAGGATAACACCGTAAAAGGTTAAAAACAAAACTTATTTGTATTGGTGTCCATATAATAAGCAATAATAATACAGTTCTTCATTCGAGGCTTCTGTAGAAAAAAAAAAACAGACAGTCTGAACTGAAAACAAAAGTTGTAAAGCATTTCATTGTTCCCATTTTACAGAGCAACAAGCCTGAGAAAGAATGGCAACTGAAGACTTTAAAGATTTACATGGGGATCAGAAAGAAGCTAAAACCTCCAACTAAGTAAGATGCCTGTTTTCACTTCCTTTTTTGTCAGTTGACATAAAGTATTTGTTATAAATAATGACTGTGCTTTCCTGCAGATGGGGATTAACAGTACTGCTGGACAAGCAGCAATTGTGAGTGTTATATGTATATGTGTTATACTGTAGAATTAAATCTGTTATTCCATTAGAATTTGATAGAGAATGAATCCATAAGAAAACAATACTTTCTTAAAGGGATAGTTCACTCAAAACTGAAAATACTGTCATCATTTACTCTCCCGTCACTTTTTCAAAACCTGTTTGAGTTTCTTTCTTCTGTCGAAGACAAAAGAAGATCTTTTGAAGAAAGCTGGAAACCTGTAACCATTGACTTCTGTAATATTTTATTACTATTACAGTCAATGGGAACAGGTTTTCAGCTTTCTTCAAAAGATATTCTTTTGTCTTCGACAGAATAAAGAAGCTCATAAAGGTTTGGAACTTGAGGGAGAATAAATAGTGATAAAATTTTATGCTTTTTAAAATTCACTTTAAGGACTGTTTTTTATGATGCCTTATAATTTGCCAATATAATTGGTTATATCAATATAAATAATTGTGATTACAATTGTAAGACGCCACATAGATATTTGAAGTACTTTTATAATAAGCATTAAACTGTAGATTTAATCTCATTTAGCGTTATGCAGCCTTTAAGACCCATTTTTCCCACACCTGCCAGTGGCCGCTTGCTTTACTAATGATGTATGAAACTGTATGTGCTTTATTTGATTAACAAAATGTGTAATATTAAAGGTTTATTATTTAAAAAAAATGTACATAATAATTCATCATAACTTTTATTTATACATGAATGCATGTATGAAAGTGTGTATAGATAAAAACAAACAATTTTAAGCTGTATTGCAATAATTGGTAGGAACGAAAACCTCTTTATAAACATGAAATATTAAGCTGCTTGTGAGTGATAATCAGAGTTGCTCATCAGATTATAAATTTATCTAATAACAATGTGGTCTGATTTTATAATCGCTCTAAAACATATATCATTTTCATTCATTTTAATTTTTATGAGCCTTCCTGTGAACTGTGAATTTCCCCAAGTGATGTTTATATATTATATTATATTATATTATATTATATTATATTAGTAAAAATTATGCATTGTCATCATGGCAAAACCAAAATAATTAGTTATTAGAAATTAGTTATTAACATTTATTATGGGTTACTTGGGAAATATTTGGAAAACATAACAATTTCACAGGAGAGCTAATAATTTTGTCCTCAACTGTAACTAACTGTATTAAATTACTCTATTTTTTAATTAATTTAATAAATTAATGATTTTCACTTTCATTTTGTTCTTGATGAGTCCTAATTTTAAACCGTAAATAGACTATTTTTCTTTGTAATCTATCTGTAATGTCTGTTATAAGATCAAAATCATTTGACCTCACAGGTATCTCAGCTGTTCCTGTGAAACTGAATTATGGGACTGGATGACCAATTTATTAAAAGCACAGGTATGGCCTGCTTTACATTAAACAATTGTGAATGTTTATGTAATAGTTCCAACTGCGAATGAACATAACTGCGAATGAACATAACATTTTCTGATAACATCATCATTTCAGAATGATGATCTGCGGCCGCCGGTGATGAGACGGCACTCATCCTCGGACATCTCCAAGCAGAAGTTTGGCACCATGCCGCTCGTGCCCATCAGAGGAGAGGAGAGCAACACCAACTCCACCATGCTCTCTGCCAATCAGACTCTGGTACAGCACACTGCCGCCCTCTAGTGGATCAGGGCATGTGACACATGCTTGTTGTTGCTTTGAGATTTTACAAGATGTCTTACTTGCAGTCTGTAACCACATTGACATACAGGACCAAGTCAACTGTGTTGTGGGCATTGTATCGGCCACTAGGTTAACGGCCATGCTACTGTGACGGTTGGGTTTAGCTTAGGGGAAGGTGTAAGTGATCGTCCATTATGTAGTGGACCTGACCCGGTACGTCATCAAGCTGCAGGCTGCAGCGAGGACTGTCTCAGATTTTGTCTTGAAACATGCGGTCTTTTAACATGTCATTTGGTGCCATACTAAAACAATACGGCAAGCCTGTTTAAAATTTAAAGAGATAATTCACCCACAAATACAAGTTTACTCAATATTTGCTTTCCCTCAAGTTGCTTTCAAACCTTTATGAGTTAAATTGTTCCGTGGGGTATTAAAAAATGTATATATATAAAAAAAAAAAAAAAAAAAAAAAAAAATATATATATATATATATATATATATATATATATACATATATATATACACACATGCACTACCAGTCAAAGGTTTGGGGTCAGTTTTTGTTAAATGTTTTTTTTTAAGAAAATTATTCTGTTCATCAAGGCGCCATTTATTAAATGTAAAAAAAAAAAGTTAGATTGTTAAATATTTATAAAAAAAAATTAATAACTGCTTTCTTATTGTGTGTAGTTTAAAATGAAAACTACTCCAGTCATTATTGCTTTTATTACTATTACCAATAATAATAATAATAATAATAACAACAATAATAATTAATATTAAAGTGATTTGTGAAGGATCATGTGACTCTGAAGACTGGAGTAATGAAGCTAAAAATTCATCTTTAAAATCACTGGAATAAAATTTTAAGTTAAATCATAAACTCCTTTTGAACAGTTATTTTATAGTGCAAGAACATTTCACAACTTTACATTTTGTTCTGTATTTTTGATTAAATAAATGCAGCGTTGGTGAGCAGGAGAAGCTTATTTTAAAACGTTTAAAAATCCTACTGACCCCAAACTTTTGTCCGGTAGTATATATATATATATATATATATATATATATATATATATATATATATATATATATATATATATATATATATATATATAATTTGGTAACACAAACATACATACATATATATATATATATATATATATATATATATATATATATATATATATATATATGTTTGTGTTAATACATTAAAATTTAAAAACATTTTTAAAGCAAACTTTTCAAACTTGCCATAGTTCACTGTCCTCATATTCTTTACTGTCTGTGAAACAAAGGCTGGATTTAGTGTTTACATCTTGTGGATGAATTAGTAGAAACGAGAGCAAAAACAGTCAAAAGCACAGTCAAAAATGCAGGCAACAAACACATTCAAAACTAGGCATGGGCCGATATAAGATTCTGATGGTATGATAACCTTGGATAAAAATATCACGGTATTATAACCACTGCTCCAAAATAAGTTCTTTTTGAATATCTGAATAAAAAATAACTGTTTCCCCTCATTGAACACAGTATATTTTATTTTAAGAAACATGGACCAGTAGCTTTTGATGTAGAGGTTCGTTTTCTGCTGGAGATACTGTTGCCCGAAAAAACGAAAGAAAATAGTTACAAAAACATGTTTAAAAAAAACAACAAACTTACATATACCTTAGGAATGGTATACCAGAAAACTTTGGCGGATTTAAAACCTTGGCGGATTTAAAACCTTGACCGCGGTATACCTTGAAAACAGTTATCGTCCCATGTCACAACTACTACTTTTAAACGATCTTAGACGGCATTTAGATGACAAAATGTTAAAAATGGGAAAACTTAACGACTTAATGTTGTGCTAAATTAGTGGATAATTTATTAATTTGTATGATTTTTTTAGAAAGAAAGTGTATTTACAAGACTGTACAAATTCATATGAATTAGCTACTAAATTACCAAACCACAAGATAGTTATGCATTGGCATGATATTTACATACATAATTGTAGTAGTAGTTCAGCACAGCATGTCACATGCACTGGTCACAATCTTTAACACACATGCACGATAAAAAAAATCTAAATTAGCAGTTTTCCTTATTTTGAGATTCATGTTTTTATGTTTATTTTTCCTCTTTCATTTATGCTTCTCAATATTTGCATTATGGCACCTTAATCTTTTTTTCCAACAACTTTTAACCTTGAAAAGTTTGATAAAGTGACTTTTTAATAGTTAACTAACATTTTAACAGTTTAAAGTCATATATTGTTTGGGTTGGTGTTGTATATTATGGTACAAAACCTTGTAATAATCTGCCAGTACATTTCAGCTGTCTTACAGACTTATTTGTCCATAAATATTATGTTTATTTTTCAAACTACAAAAATGTCTATAAAAGTCACTTTTTTTTTTAACTATAGAGTTGAATTTTCAACATCAAAAGTCGACAGAGCAGAGATCAAGGTCCCATAATGCAATTCACAAACGTAAATAAACAGAAAACACTTGTGTGTAGAAAAGGAATAATTGCAGGGCACTTTGGGCTTTAGCTTCTTGACTTTGTGTGTGTTTGTTTTTGCAGAGGAAGCTTCACACAAGAAGAGCACTCTCCATGTTTTTTGTAAGTATTTCTCTTCACCTGGAGATTATATGTGTTTAATGTTCAATTATCGCACCTTTGCCCACAAAATTGTTGCTGTTTCTTCAACACAACTTAGCCACAATTACTCCGATTACAGTGTCTGGTCAGAAGGTAAAAAGTAGGAGGTTTGGAAAGTATCAAATGACTTTTGCATGGAACGAGTTTTAGAAGTGCGCTTTACAAAAGAGCCTGTACTTACTAGAGGAATTCCCTTTGACTTCCTCGGTCCTTCCCCCCGTTCCTGTGGCTTTCCTGATATGACAGGATGCATTTGGAGGAAGAAAGGCGCTTCTGCATTGTTCTGCAACTGTAGCCTTGAGGGAGGGTTGTGTTTTTCAGGCCTCTGGTGTGTGTTCCTGCCCAGAAGCTTTCGCTAAGCAAATTGTCTGCGGGCTTCTGGCTTTGTCTTCAGTGTATTCGGCAATTATCTTGATGTTGTCACTCTGATAGTGAGACAAAAGTTTCAACTCAGAAAAGGAAGTGATTGTCGAGGGGCGAATTTCGCTCGCTCTGCGTCACCACAAATACTGCTTTTGTTCACATAATGGAAGATCATCTAGCCAGGTTGTCTGTATGATTACGTATTTTGGTGAGATAATAGTCACCTGTGTGTTGGGAGTCTAAGAGCTGTGTGGTTAAAATGCTGATTTTGACATGCTGTTTGTGGTCAGGAGACGGATTTGCTTGGACTTGCTCCTTTGTGTGGACAAGGGTACTTGTATGGATGAAGTTTATAGCTTATAAAGTTCTATTTAAAAAATAAGTGATGTAGATTTTGCTGTACATATGGTATGTATGGTTATATGTTTGTTAAATTTATTTATTTTATTATTATTTTTATTATTATTATTATTTATTGTTATTATTATTTCCTTGTATTTGAATTTAAACCTACATGTACAATTGCATATTTGTTTATTTTTGGCTAAAGTGAGCGCTATCCCGCTGTTGGGTTGGTATGGGTCTGGGGTTTGTATTGTTGTTGTTTCTCATTTGAAAATTGAAAATCAATACAAATATCTAAACCAAAAAAATAAGTGATGTTAAAAAGAGAAACAATAGTCTAATATTTTAAAGTACATTTTCACATTTATTTTGTATTTTATAGTTTTATATACAGTTGAAGTCAGAATTATTAACCCCCCTGAACTATTAGCCCCCCTGTTTATTTTTTCCCCAATTTCTGTTTAACGCAGAGATTTTCTCAACACATTTCTAAACATAATAGTTTTAATAACTCATTTCTAATAACTGATTTCTTTTATCTTTGCCATGATGACAGTAAATAATATTTGACTAGATATTTTTCAAGACACTTCTATACAGCTTAAAGTGACATTAAAGGATTAACTACACTGAAAAAAAAAGTTGTCTGCAAAACTGTTGCAAACAATTTATATGGGTTGAATTTAAACAAATTAAACGGAGCAATGTTCAACTTGTTTGTTTAAATTCAGCCCAAATAAGTTGTTTACAACCACTTAACTTTAAAAAAATTGTAAATCCAAGGAATCATCTTTGAATCATTTTCTTCAGTGTAGGCAGGTTAGGGTAATTAGGCAAGTTTGTATAACTGGTGTTTGTTCTGTAGACTATCAAAAAAAAAAAAAAGCTTAAAGAGGCTAATAATTTTGACCTTAAAATGGTTTTTAATAAAATTTAAAACTGCTTTTATTCTAGCCGAAATAAAACAAATAAGACTTTCTCCAGAAGAAAGAATATTATCAGACATACTGTGAAAATTTCTTTGCTCTGTTAAACATCAATCGGGAAATATTTAATAAAGAATAAAAAAAACATCAAATTTTGACTTCAACTGTAGTTTATTCATTTAAAGTCTGCATGAACTAGAGTTTTTTTTGTATTGTCAAACAGTATTAATGACACAATACCTCAGACGTAATCGAAGAAGAGCATTTTCAGATTTCAATTTTAGATTACAAGGCCAAATGATTTTTTCCCTTAATTCACCACAAAACTAGCAATGTGAGCTAACAAAATCAACTTTGTTAGTTTTGATTTCATCTGTACTTAGTATAGTATATATATATATAGTATATTTTAATATTTTGGATTGATTTTTTGCAGGGGGATTATATTTGTTAGCTAAAATGACTGATTTTGTGACCTTTACTCTAAATTTATGCTATTATTTGCTTCCATTGTTGTGTTTTGCTGTGAAAATACACAACAATCCTGTAAAACATTCCCTTTTTTGATCTCAAGAACCATTGGGTTCACAAAATCCTTTCAAATTGTCATTGTTATTGTTGCATAATATAAGGTTAATGTAATATTATATTCACTACTACATTATTGCTTATTTACTGTTAGAATATAATTCTGTAGATCAACAATCACATCTGAGTTACAGTGTATAATAATAATATAATAATGATAGTAGCTTATTGAATAGGATGCTATACACTGTAAAAAGGCTGAGTTCTACACAATCAATTTGTGTTGGGACAACATGAAGGAATTAAGTTAGCTTATTAGTTTTTTACAAATTTAAGTTGGTTGAACATAAAACAATTAAGTTGCCTCCCAAAAAGCTTAAGAATTGTGTTTTTTCAGCTCATTTTAATTAAGTAGTTTGAACAAATTGAGTGTATATCATATAAATATGAAATAATACACTACCTGACAAAAGTCTTGTTGTTGAGCCAAGTTGTAAGAGCAACAAATAATAACTTGACTTCTAGTTGATCATTTGGAAAAGTGGCAGAAGGTAGATTTGTCCAATGAATCATCTGTTGAACTGCTTTCCAATCATCACAAATACTGTAGAAGACCTATTGGAACCTGCATTGACCCAATATTCCCACAGATATCAGTCAAGTTTGGTGAAGGAAAAATCATGGTTTGGGGTTACATTCAGTATGAGGGTGTGTCAGAGATCTGCAGAGTGGATGGCAACATCAACAGCCTGAGGTCTCAAGACATTTGTGCTGCCCATTACATTACAAACCACAGGAGAGGGCAAATTCTTCAGCAGATTATCACTCCTTCTCTGTCTCCACATCAAAGTTCTTGAAAGCAAAGAAGGCCAAGGTGCTCCATGATTGGCCAGCCCAGTCACCAGACATGAACATTATTGAGCATATCTGGGGTAAGATGTAGGAGGAGGCATTGAAGATGAATCCAAAGAATCTTTGGAGGTCCTGCAAGAATGCTTTCTTTGCCATTCCAGATGACTATATTAATAAGATATTTGAGTCATTGCAGAGATGTGTGGATGCAGTCCTCCAAGCTAATGGGAGTCATAGTTCATTGCAGTATTAGTTTTTTTTTCCACTGCACCATGACTTTATATTCTATACTGTGCATTATTTCTGTTAAGTGACAAGACTTTTGTCTAAGCAATGTCAGACATTATGGTCCTAATTAAATAATTAAAAATCAAGTCATGATCATATTTTACTTGAGTAAAAAGCGTAATCTAGAGGACTTTGTCTTTCATATAAGCCACTTCTGATACCAAATGATCAACTTGAAGTCAAGTTATTATTTGTTATTCCCTTAATTTTAGATAAGCGACAAGACTTTTGTCAGGTAGTGTATTTTTCATATTTGACTTCTGCAACAATATTATTATATAACAATAATAATAAAACGTACATACAATACAATAATTACATTAAAGTTAGAAGTATATAAAGGATATTATTAAATCAATTATAATAATTAACATTATTTAATATATTACAGTATAGTTTGTATATTGCTCCTAATTCCAAACAAAAATGAAAATAATAATTATAAAACAGTTTAGTTATCTTTAATAACAATATCAGTAATAATGCATTAATAATATAATAATTAAATGTACATTTTTATTTTAAAATAATGTATTCCCTCTTAATATAAAATTGTCCTTTTGCTATTTAGTGAATGATAGTTTCTCATACTGCTGTTTTAAATTTAATTCAACCCATTAGTATGTTTTTCCTATCTTTGCTATGCTATTACTAAGTAAAGACTTATATATAAGTAATAATATAATGAACGGCCTTATTTTAATGAAAGCCATTACAAGAACTTTTGCTATTGGATTAGTAACCTAACACAATGCAGTTCAATATAGTCTTTTAAAATCTACACCTGTTTCTTCATACCTCTCAGTACTGTATGTCATTGTTGTCCCCTATTTGTCCTCTTCAGCCCATGAAGATACAGCAGCAGGACTCATTTGAGGAGCGCATTGAAATCCCCGAGCCTTTATACGAGGAGGTGGGAGACTTTGGCCTGCAGGTGCTCAAGTCTTTGGAGACCAGTTTTCTGTCCAGCGGCCATGCAGAGACACAGGAGGTGCCCATGCGACCCATCAGCCTGGGACAGAGGAAAACTACGTCCCTGGACCGCATGCTGGGCTCCAGGCCATTTGTGTCCTCAGGTGAGTCTCTGGACGCTCTGAGCCACGATGGATCTTCTGACTCTCTGCCCATCCCAGGTCATCACAGGGCTCACCGCTCGTGCAGCCCACAACAGGAACTACTGCTACAGGAACTGTCAACCATGTTCTGCAAGAAACCAGAGTCTGATGAGGCTGAAAACCTCACCTGAGCTTCAGAATGATGTGCGCTTTTTTGTTGTTGTTTTGTTTTGAAATGGGCTAGGAAGAATTCAGTATTAAATGTTTGTTTATTTAAAGGGACAGTCCACCCAAAACCAATTTCATATCATTTCCACTTGAACTACATCTGATGAATGCAAAGCAAAGCAATATTGGAAACCAGTAGTATTTTTCATACAATGGCAGTCGGTGGTTACCTGTTTCCAGCATTTTAAGAAAATAAGATATTTTAGAGATTGTTGGAAACCAGTTGCTATTGATTTACATAGGGTTTTTTTTATATGGGAGTCAATGAGTGCCTGTTTCTAAAATTCTTAGAAAAGAAGATATTTTGAAGAATGTTGGAAACTGGTTGCTATTGTCAATGCATTGTTTCTATTTCCAGTATTGTTAGAAAAGGAGATATTTTACACGAGAATGTTGGAAATGAGTTGCTATTAATTTTCATAGTATTTTTTGCTCATTCTGGGAGTGAACAGCTACTGGTTTCCAACATTCTTAAAAAAAGAAGATACTTTAGAGAATTCTGTAAACCAGTTGCCATTGATTCCCATCAGATTTTTTTCCTACTATGGGAGTCAATGAGTACCTGTTTCTAAAATTCTTAGATAATAAGATATTTTGAAGAATGTTAGAAAGCAGTTGATATTGATTCTCATTGTATTTTTCCTAATATTGGAGTCAATGGTTACCTGTTTCAAACTTTCTTAGAAAAGAAGATATTTTGAAGATTGTTGGAAATCAGTTGCTATTAATTACCATAGTATTTTTCCTACTATGTATGTCAATCAATTTTTATTTTCAGCATTCTTAGAAAAGAAGATATTTTAGAGAATGTTGGAAATGGGTTGCTATTGATTTTCATAGTATTTGTATTCTTACTATAGGAGTGAATGGCTACTGGTTTCCAACATTCTCAGAAAAGAAGATACTTTATAGAATGTTGAAAACCTGTTGCTATTGATTTCCTTGTTTTTTTCTATTATGGGAGTCATGTATGCCTGTCTACAATGTTCTTAGAAAAGCAGATATTTTGAAGAATGTTGTAAACCAGTTGCTATTGGTTCCTTAGTATTTTTTCTAATATGGAAGACAATGGTTACCTGTTTCCAATCTTCTTAGAGAAGAAGATACTTTAGAAAATGTAGGAAACCAGTTGCTATTGATTCTATGGGGCTCAATGAGTGCCTGTTTCTAAAAATGTTTAGAAAAGAAGATATTTTGAAGAATGTTAGAAATCAGTTGCTATTGATCCTCATAGTATTTTTCCTACAATATAAATCAATGGCTATCTATTTCCAGCATTCTTAGAAAATAAGATATTTTAGAGAATGTTGGAAATGGGTTGCTATTAATTTCCATAGTATTTGTATTACAATAGGAGTGAATGGTTACTGGTTTCCAACATTCTCAGAAAAGAAGATACTTTATAGAATGTTGAAAACCTGTTGCTATTGATTTCCATAATGTTTTTTTCCTAATATGGGAGTCCTGTATGCCTGTCTCCAACGTTCTTAGAAAAGAAGATACTTTATAGAATGTTATAAACCAGTTGCTATTGGTTCCTTAGTATTTTTTCTAATATGGAAGTCAATTGTTTCAAACTTTCTTAGAAAAGGAGATACTTAAGAAAATGTTGGAAACCAGTTGCTATTGATCCCATCGTATTGTTTTCCATTATGTAAATCAATGGCTATCTATTTCCAGCATTTTTAGAAAATAAGATATTTTAGAGAATGTTGGAAATGGGTGCTATTTATTTTCATTGTATTTTTCTTTTACTATGGGAGTGAAATGCTACTGATTTCCAACATTCTCAGAAAAGAAGATACTTTATAGAATGTTGAAAACCTGTTGCAATTGATTTCCATAATGTTTTTTTTCCTACCATAGGAGTTGTGTATGCCTGTCTCCAACAGTCTTAGAAAAGACGATATTTTGAAGAATGTTGTAAATCAGTTGCTATTGGTTCCTTAGTATTTTCCTAATATGGAAGTCAATGGTTACCTGTTTCCAACTTTCTTAGAAAGTTTCTTTATAAAATGTTGGAAACCAGTTGCTTTGGATTCCATCATATTGTTTTCCACTATGTAAATCAATGGCTATCTATTTTCAGCATTCTTAGAAAAGACGATATTTTAGAGAATGTTGGAAATGGGTTGCTATTGATTTTCATTGTATTTTTATTCTTACTATGGGAGTGAAATGCAACTGATTTCCAACATTCTCAAAAAAAGAAGATACTTTATAGAATGTTGAAAACATTTCCATGTTTTTTTCCTACTAAGGGAGACAATGTATGCCTGTCTCCAACGTTCTTAGAAAAGACGATGATTTGGAGAATACAGGAAACAACTCAATGGTCTTAGCATTCTTCAAAATATCTTCTTTTGCATTCAATTGAAGTAAGAGACTTGTTAAGGTTTTGGAACCTTGAGGGTGAGTAAATTTGGACTTTTTGGTGAACATTTACTTTAAATGTAAAGTGCCAAAGCAGTCACTGAAAAGAGAAACACCAAGTCTGAACCTGTGCTAGAATTTATTAGATTTTTATTTTTTTGTATAAATTGAGTGAGTAAATTTGTTTAGGCTTTTGTATTTGTTTCTATGCTACACTAAAACTGACCGACCTCTCATCATTTTATACAGTTTTACATGAGAAAAATCATTTTATTTCATTGTTGTATTATAAAATACAATTATAATTGTATTTTATTGTTGTTTTATTTGTACTTTAAAGTTAAAATTGAAGTTCAGTTCATGTGCTATTTTTTTTCATCCATTTCTTGGCTCAGTATTGATGTGTTTTCTGTATAACAGTAAGAAATGAATCATAACAATGCATGTATGTAAAGCAGCCTGTGATACACAATAGCAGCGGAAATATTCACAGGACTGCAGATGGATTAAATAAATACTGCATGGATGCATTTCAGTTCTCCTGGGACCTTGGCCAGGTCTTTTTATATGTATACAGTTTATGATATTTATTAATTTATTTATATAGACTATTTGAATAATTCTCAAAATATTTGTCAGTGTTTGGAGGCACAGTGTTTTAACAGTAGAGGGCAGTGTAGAAACAGCGCAGATACAATCCCCACAATCCAAAAGCCTCTTGAGTGCACGTTTTCACTTCTCCCTTTACAGGCATTTATTAAAGGCATGTACAGTTGTATAAAGTCTCATAACTAAATAAATCTGTTCTTACCTTCTGGTTTTAGTCTGTGTATCTTAAGTTTTACAAAATGTACTGCATCCGTTGTTTTTGGTCCCTTTTCTATATACTTTGGACTTTTGTCTTGTTTTCCAAATACGTAAACATTACTTGAAAAGCAAAATAATAATAATATTAATAATAAAATAAATATAAAAACAACTCAAATAGTCCTCGAAAGTCTCTTCTGGACACTAAAGCTGCGATAAACAGATTAAAAATGGAATAAAACTAGTGTTGTGAAATGGTATTTATTGTTTTCTATGTAAATATATTTTAAAATAATATTTATTCCTGGGGTTTAATCACAACTCCTGTCTTTAATTTCACAATATCTTTCAGAAATCAAAATATTATGATTTGGTGCTAAATAAAGCTTTATGTTTTGAAAAAAGTTCATTTGTTTGTGGAAAACTGTAAAAGTTTTCAGGTTTTTTTTCTCTCAAAACAATTTTTAAGGATGTTATATTAAGCAAAAGTCACAAAGAAACATTTATAATGCTACAAACATATTTGTGCAATTATTTTAAATACACGCAGTTGTTTTGAACCTTGTTTTATACTTTTCTAAACGTATTGTGGAAAGTAAAATGTATTTTGTTTAACAATAATAAGATAAAAATGGGAACAACAATAATCATTTATAAAATTCCGCAGCAAATATGTTTTCAGAATGGTCATGTGATCAATGCTAGAATAAGTAAACAGAAATAATTAACATTTTGGAATATATTTACAAAGCAAACAATCATTCTAAATGTGAAGACCATTATATTAACAATAATATATTAATTAAATGTAATATATTTAATTAAAAAATAATAATAATTAAAACTTTCTTAGAAAAGATATTTTGATGAATGTTGGATATCAGTTGCTATTGGTTTCTTAATATTTTGTTTGTGTAATATGGGAGTCAATGGTTACCTGTTTCCAACTTAAAGATACTTTAAAAAATGTTGGAAATCAGTTGCTATTGATTTCAGAAAAGAAGATACTTTATAGAATGTTGAAAAACCGCTTGCTATTGAATTTCATAATGTTTTTTTTTCCTACTATGGGAGTCGATGAGTGTCTGTCTCCAACATTCTTAGAAAAGACGATGATTTAGAGAATACAGGAAACCACTCAATGGTTTCAGCAAGTATTGTGATAGGTAAAATGTATTTTGTTTCACAATAATAAGAAAAAAATGGGAAAAACAATAATCATTTATGAAAAACAATGCAGCAAATAAACATGTTTTCAGAAGAGTCATGTGATTAAGGCTAGAATAATGATACAGAAATAAATAACATTTTGAAATATATTCACTTTCCCAGAGATGGGTTGCGGCTGGAAGGGCATCCGCTGCGTAAAACATGTGCTGGATAAGTTGGCGGTTCATTCCGCTGTGGCGACCCTGGATTAATAAAGGGACTAAGCCAAAAAGAAAATGAATGAATATATTCACAAAGCAAACAGTCATTCTAAATGTGAAGACTATTTCCCAATATTAATGTTATATGAACAATAATATATTAATTAAATGTAATATATTTAATTATATAAATGATCTATATGAACTCTATTGTGATTAAATAAAGATTAAAAATAAGTTTTGAAATTTTGACTGGTAGTGTATAATACAACTGTACTGTATTCATTGCTGCTCTATAATGTATATTCTTGATTTAATAATAAAATCAATTTCATATGTATAATATACAGTTGAAGTCAGAATTATTAGTTCCCTGAATTATTAGCCCCCCTGTTTATTTTTTTCCCCAATTCCTGTTTAACGTAGAGTTGATTTTTTTTCAACACATTTCTAAATATAATAGTTTTATTAACTGATTTCTAATAACTGATTTATTTTATCTTTGCCATGATGACAGTAAATAATATTAGACTAGATATTTTTCAAGACACTTCTATACAGCTTAAAGTGACATTTAAAGGCTTTACTAGGTTAACTAGGTAGGTTAGGGTGATTAGGCAAGTTATTGTATAACGACGAAATATATAGACGAAATATAAAAAAATATATAACTTAAAGGGGCTAATAATTTTGACCGTAAAATGTTTTAAAAAAAAATTAAAACTGTTTTTATTCTAGCTGAAATAAAACAAATTAGACTTTCTCCACAAGACAAAATATTATCAGACTGTGAAAATTTCCCATCTCTGTTAAACATCATTTGGAGTATATTTAAAAAAGAAAAAAGAAATTCAAAAGGGGGCTAATAATTCCGACTTCAACTGTATATATAGCTTTTACAGTAGAAAGGTGAATTTATTTAGCACTTTTATCCAGCATCTGTTAGTTTAGTAACTAAAAGTAAATGCAGTAGCATCAATATCAAGATAATCTGTGTGAAACATCCGCTTCAGGTGGTAACACAAGGAGTTTGAGTAAAAAGGGATTGTTGTTGGTTATGAGTGCAAGCACGCAGGCCTGGCTGAGGATCAGTCAATCAAAAGTGTCCTCTGAGGAGAGTAATCTTATTATCCAGGCTTTTACCAGGACGCCTCTGAGGTAACCTTGTCATGAAAAGGATGCCACTCATTTCCTTTCACGTAATCTCTCTCTTCATATCCAAATCAGCCAAATATTGGCGTCAATTGTTGCATTAATGTGTTGTTTCTCATGAGTAACGGAAACAAGAGAACATCATTTGTACTACTGTTATCATGTATAAATTATAGATTTTTTGGAAATCTCTGAAACTTAAATAGTTGACTTAGATGACTATTTTCCTGCAGCTAAAAGTGAAAGCTGCATTTTTATGGGCTAGTAAGACACTGAAGTCTTTTATGAGAACATTAACAATTAAATGTCACCAGTTTCATGGAAAGTGCAATCTGATATTTGGATTTGGCTCGGTAAATCAAATGCTTGACCGGGATTTGGCACTATGAAGCACTTTCCATGACCTGGGAGCTTTTTTGTTTAATTACAGAAACATGAATGATTTATTTCTCACAGGAACTGCTAGATACGCCACTCATGTTAACAATAATGCTTTCATATTAGATAGCCGAGTCTATTCGTTTAGGCTTCATTTTCTCTGCCTATCCTAAATTTAACACACAACTACTGACTGATTTAAATACTAATTAAACATTTACAATTTTCTACCGTATAAAAAATTTGAAAATATTTGCAATTAAATTAAAGATAGCTACATGGTGGCTCAGTGGTTAGCACTGGCGCTTCACAGGAAGAAGGTCGCTGGTTCGAGTCCCAGGTAGGTCAGTTGGCATTTTTGTGTGGAGTTTGCATGTTCTCCACGTGTTCGCGTGGGTTTCCTTCAAGTGTTCCGGTTTCCCCCACAATCCAAAGACATGCGCTATAGGTGAATTGAGTAAGCTAAATTGTCTGTACACTCAGAAATAAAGGTACGAGAGATGTCACAGGGGTGGTACCTTTTCAAAAGGTACACATTTGTACCTAAAAGGTCCATATTAATACCTCAAGGGTACATATTTGTATTTTAAAAGTACAAAAGTCTTCCTCTTAAAATGTTTAGATACTAATATACACTTTTGAGGTACCAATATGTACCCTTTAAGTGCAAATGTGTACCTCTTGAAAAGGTACCACCCTAGTGACAGCTCACGTCCCTTTATTTCTGAGAGTGTAGGGAATGTGTGTGAATGAGTGTGTACGGATGTTTCCCAGTACTGGGTTGCAGCTGTGTAAAACATGCTGGATAAGTTGGCGGTTCATTCCGCTGTGGCGACCTCTGATAAATAAAGGTACTAAGCCGAAGAAAAATGAATGAATGAATTGATTTGATTACTGATTTGATTGCTTGATTGACTGATTTGATTACTGATTTGATTGATTGATTGATTGATTGATTGATTGATTGATTGATTGACTGATTTGATTACTGATTTGATTGTGTTTTAAAAAGTTAAAAAACAGGCATTGATTTCAATTTTGATTTGGGAACTATTTAATTACTTCACATCAAAAATGTTTGATTGCAATAGATATTGTACTTAATTATTTCAGGTAATTAATGAATAATTGGTTCATTAAATTCATGTTATAATCATGAAGATAAAAAATATAAAAACTGACTGATAATATTGCTGTTTAACACATTGGTGGATCTCTACATCCTTTATTTTATGTCATTTTATGTTATGTATTTATATTCAAAGACTTCATTTCATCTTTGGCTTCCTCAAAGAATTCATCTAAGCTACCCGAATGTGCTGAGACAGATTTATGAACAAATTTTGTTTCATAAGATTGCATTAATGTATATATTTTCAGCGTGCCTATTTCGATATTTCTTTATCACTATAATATAGTATATACTGCAATATAATATCAAAAATCATGCAAATGAGTTTGATGATCAACTTTTGTTCTTAGATATAATGGCAAAAAACTTAATTAACCTGAAAAAGAGAAACTCTTCAATTTCATTCCTTCAGGTCTTGTTTATCTTGCGTTCTTCATAAATTTCACAATTTTTCTGGCATTGCTTTTCTGACATTATCAATTCCGACTTTGACAGAAAAGTTGCAGCTGCAGGCTCATTCCCCGCACAGTTGGCACAAAGCACAGATATGTACATGATTTTTTTCCCTCCTCTGTGTGCATTCAACAGGCTCAGAGTAGGAGCTCTTGTTTGAGTTGCTTTGTGAGTGCGGGGTCTTTTCTAGGGAAGAAGGGACAGCAAAGACAAGCCCCAACAAGAGCTTAGGGGATTAAGTTCATTCTCACTGCCAATTCGTCACCTTCCCTGTGCCCTCTGCTAGTGCTCTCAATGTGCTGCAGTGTTTTGTGGTGGCTGATTCACTTCAGTGAACAATTATAAGAAACATCAGCTCCTCCAAAAGCAGGAGGAAAAATATCCTCAGGGTTTTAGTCCTTCATCGAGTGCAAGGGGACAAAAAAGCTCTAAATCATGAAGTTGTACGCAAGCTGCTCGGCCTGTAGCTGAACAATGTTACGAGTCTAGAAGATCCTTAGCGAGCCTTTGTTCCAAAGAGGCACTTCTGTACTTCTTTCTGTACAATAAAGCAGATTATATGAGGATTTGATGTCAACTTTGTCAATCTAAAGGTGCGGCAATGTGGGCGAAATCCAAAATCCAAAGTCATGGGAATTTGTCTGATCAAAAGCAGAAAAAAGTTCACCAGACAGATTTATCTGCATTCTCATAGCTCATCACTGAGTAGAATAAACTTTCAGTAAATTTTGAGTTAACTACACTCATTTCATTTGATAAAGTTGACTGTTGGGTTTTACAGTTTATTTATTCAGTTTTTATATTTAGTTCAGTAATAATATTGAATAAAATGCAATTGTTTTGCACAAGAAGTTTGACCAGAGGACAAATGGTTGTGCTCAACTGAGCCTGGTTTTCTCTCAAGGTTTATTTTTCCTTCACTTTTGCCAATTGGTGAAGTTTGTTTCTCGCCACTGGCTTGGTTGGTTTGGGACTGCGCATCGATGGATTTGCTCTTCAGTGTTTGGACTTTCAGCAGTGAAATTTAAACCACACTGAACTGAACTAAACTGAACTTCAGCTCTGAAAACTGGATTGACACAGTTTCAATTTACAAGAACTTCCATGTGAAGCTGCTTTGACACTATCTACATTGTAAAAGCGCAATATAAATAAACATGGATTGAATTGAATGATTGAAGCACAATAGAGTTTAGTGTTTTCTATTAGTAGGCCTATAGTTACTAAAGACTTATTTTGTTTACAAGTTCTAAATTGATTTGCATTGTTAACCTTGAATAAAAGTTTAAAAGTGATTCTTTTTTTATATCTTGATTTTTCTCTAAAGAAATAGCAAGAAATGTCCACAGATACTGTTTGGCCCTGGTCATCGTGCATGTTTTTAAACATTATAAGGCCAACAGAAATCCTGAATAACTTAAAAGTGCCTCATGTGTGAGTGAAATCTGAAATGTTGTTGTTGTGACCACACATTAGGTGATAATTCATCACAAAAATAAAAATCGATGGTATAATACTCACTCTCAGCCTCATCTAAGTCGTTTTTAGCCATCACCCCTCCCCCATTATTTCTAAAATATTTTGAGTTAGGATGACCACATTTCACCTCTACTTTCAGTGTACGAATAAATAATTTTATTTCAAAAATAAATCTTTCAAAAAAATGCCGTCATTTCTGAGCGCTAATAATTGAGTGTTCAATCTGTAGTAGCCAATCACGTGATAGTATTTTTTGAAGGGCAAACTTATCATCCAATCACATTTTCAGATCGATTAACGATTGAAGTCAGTGAAGGCGGGATCCTGAGTAGAGTATCCGGTTTCAGGGGAGAACGCAGAGATCAAGTTGGATGAGAAAGCATTCATTTTTGTTATAAACAACAACAACAACAACAAATATGAACGTTATAAGGTATGTTGAAAGTACACATTTCTGAAATGTATTATGTCTCATCTAATTGCAGAAACAGTTTTTTTTTGTTTCTAAAATACATCAATATCTCACTCTAAAGTTCCTGTAAAACCAAAAGACTATGCTATTATTTTTGATGCAATATCAAGTAAAGTGGCATCACTGTTGCGTAATTCCATGCACAAAGTGGACCAGCAGCCAAAGACAAGTGATGATGTTTTATTTATTGGTGATATTAACATGTAATAGATGTAATAGATGTATTAGAAATGTATTAAAAAAAGAATCATATACCATCTTCAACAGTCTTCTGGTCATCAAAATTTGGAAACATTGAGTGGAAGAAAGTATGGTTACTAACAAATAAGTCTTTTATAAGTAATAAAGTAAGACAGCTATCTTTTATAATCTTACACAGAATTTATCCTGTAAAAGAGTTGTTTGAACGGTTTGGAGTGGAAAGTGAAAACTCTTGTGATTTTTGTGGTATTAAAGAATCTGTTACTCATCTGTTTTTTCAATGTGTTTACTCAAGACTAATTTGGATTGATGCTTCTAACTTTATTTCAAGGACATTTGATACACAAATACAAATTGGGTTATATGATGTCATATTTGCTTTAGTACAAGATGGAATTGATTCAAAAAGTACAACATATTTTCTTATACAACTGATAATATTACTTGGAAAATACCATATTCATGTCAAGAAATGGGCCAAAGCTAAGCCAAATTTTGAACATTTTATAAAGGAGATTAAACAATACGGTACTACATTGTGTAACATTAAAAACAGAAAAGCAGAAAAAACATATGAAGCATTAAGTAACTTTCAATTGATTGAATAAAAGTTTTATTTTTTAATTAATATTATCTTAACTTTTTTTTCTTTACCCCTGGCATCTATTTATACCTATTTATACTTTTGTATTACTTAGATAATTTCTGTCATTTTAATTTATTTGTTTTTGTTTTGTTCATATTTGTTGTGAGATTTATTCTCTGGTACTAAGTTTGTACATATTTACAATAAAAAAAAACTCTTAAAAAAAAAATGCCCGTCATGTCTACTCTCTGAGGCGCCGTGTATTATATTATATTAAAACATTACATCAAGATGCACAATAAATAGGTTCTTATTAACATATTACTTTGAGTGATGATGTCATTGCATAATCACAACTTAAAACTACATGTTTACAAAGTATACAAAATAATTAATGTTTTCTCAAATTGACTGTATAAAAAATATAGTTGACTATTTGTAAAAGTAACACTTTTTGATAAGAATTTTTTATTTTAAATATAAAACTTATAATGAACAGTTACATTCTTTTAAACAATCACAGTTTGTGTACTTAGTACTCTTTTTAACTTGTGACATTGACACATTTGTGAAAGTGAGAACAATTATAGCACTATTGGAATTTATTGCAACCTAAATTACCAACAATTATACATGTTAACAAATATCAGTAAATTAACAGTTATGAAAAACAATCTGAGCTAGCAATTTACTCTACTGAGTGAAGCCTGCAGCCACAGCTCTTTTGAGTCACTTTTTAAAAATCGCTAAAAGTAGCCAAATGAATGTTAAAAATGGCTAAATTTGTTGCTAGGTACTTTTTGAAAAAAAAAAAAAAAAGTTGCTAGGGTAGTATGAAAAGTTGCTAAATCTAGCAACAAAATTGCTAAGTTGGCAACACTGATGGTTGAATGTTATAAGGGATGTAAGGTTAGCAATGTTTAATTAAATCTGTCTGTTTATGATAGCCTCCATTTCTGTTCAGATAATATTCCAAAAGGGAATTGGAGTAGAAACATAAATATTTAATTAAAAGATTATATGAATTTCCTGAATTACACAGAGAAATCTGGTCACCCTATTTTTAAATATTAAACTGTGGTCTTGGGTGATTTATAAAATGTGGATCAACAGTTATACCTTTCAGAGAGCAAAAAAAAAAAAGAAAGAAATTAATACCCATGGCTCCTGATGATTGTTTAAGGTTTTATGATGCACTAACATCAGTTTGTGCAAGAAGCTGAACATACATTTCAACATTATTGCCTTTTGTTTTACAGCTCTGGCACGCAGCCATGAGCATGTTCACCAGTCTGGAGGGCCAACTCACTGACGCATAATGATGTATGAGTGGAAACAAACTCATAGGTGAGCTGATACTGTTTATTTACTTTGAGATAGAGGATGCACATGTTGTAATGTTCATCAATATGGTACTTGTGCTTATCCTGAATATGATCAAATGTAACATGAGTTTTATATGGGTTGTTGACAAATAGACGGTAGAACGTTTTTTGTAAGACACTATTTTTGAAGAACAAATTGATATATTTATTTAATTTAAAGTCTGATGTTTGAGAAAATATAAGGGGTCTCTAACTTTATACATTTTTTCAGTGTTTTTCTTTTTACATAACAAGAGGTTCATTGAAGACAGAAATGTTTAACCATTTGCTGCATTTTAAATGACAATATTAATATAAATGTTGTCATATGTGACAGTGTAAATGCAATGTCATGTCAACAACTTGCAGTCTCAATCTGGGGTGCATTTCCGAAAACCATCGTTAGCCAACTAAGGTCGCAAGTTTCGTTATTACAAACATAGTTCATTGATTTGGCGTTTCCCAAATCCGTCGTTCCAACAAACATTCGCAAACTGCGTCGCAAACTTGTGCACTTGCAACTACACCTCTAGAGCTGTAGTTGGAAACATAGTTCCTGGCCATGTTCTGTTCCCAGTTATCCCCCTATGCCATATTCGTTTAGAACATTCTAACATTTAAACTTAGAATTATTAAAAAAAAAGTTTTAAAGTCATCTTTCTTAGGTGTAATTTGCTTTTAAAGTATTTTTACAGTTCAGTTTTAGCAATCCTCATGTTTACAATTGCGCTCCCTTCCCAGTGCACTTTAAAAACATTGATGTCATTTTTAACACAGATGAGCGGAATTTATGTTACGTCTCCAAAGCTAGTATATTTTTTACAGTCATTGCTCCAAAGCTTGTGAAAACAAAAACAGAGCATATGTTAATGCTTTTATTGTATAGTAGGTTATTTATTAAGTATCTGTACTGTATATGACATGGTCCTGTTGGTTAGGATATTTCTGCAGTGGTTTGCATGTCTAATTGTAAAAGCAGACTTTTCATAAAAAAATTTTTTAATAAACAATATCCTACTTAATAATATTATTATTATTAATAATAATAATAATAATCATTATTATTATTAATATTATTTTTAAGTGGGATTTTTTTCATTTCCTAATAAATAATAAATATTAAATTTCATTCTTAATAAATAGTCTCATTATTTATATGATTTATATATGATATTAGAATACGTGTTAGCTTTTAAGTGATTTTATGTTTCAGAAGAGAATAAGTAATGTTCTTAATAATATTTGTAAATCAAACATACGCTCTATATGTGCTATTTACATACATTTCAACTAATATGGAAAACGAGTGCATGTTTTTACCGAAACTAAAATTGGATTTTTTTTATGCGTGTGCTAGGGTTGGGCCGATAGACAACGCGATGCTGAGCCGGCATCGACAATTCTCCGCCTTGCCCCTGTCGCAAACCCGTTCGAGAACAATACACACTCCGGCCCCATTTACACTCATAGGTCTTAGTTTTAAAATGGCATTTTAGAATGAAAATTATCCACATCCACACTATTTTACCTAGCATTTCTGAACAACCCTCCGTCCGCTGAAAATGCACATCACGTGACAACACACACACACAGCCACACATGATGTCATGCGCTCGTCTGAGCTCCAGAGAGCAGTGCATGTCTGACAGGTCATCAAGGATGTACTGCTGGATTGCGTCTCACCACTCTAGTTGGTAAACGTGATATTTAATTAATCTGGTCTCTATCTAACGACTCTTCTGTCTTTTGAATATATCATGTAATGTGTCACAGCGTCAACACACTGCTTCAATCTTTCACTTTCACACTTGTGCTTAGTAATTTTAGCGAAAACCTCAGATACTGTTGGTTGGTTGGTTCCTGTTGGTTGTGCACCTTTTTTACCGACCAAGTTTGTCGACACCATTACAATGACACAAATCGCTCTGCCTATTCATGCCAGAGTCCCGTGGAAAAAATTATTGACAGGTGGTAATCTGTGTGTAACCTTTCTTTATTTATTTGTGATTTGTTTATGGGTAAAACAAATGCGGGTCAGGTAGTTGAAACGGTAGGGTACAAATAATTAATTCTTTATGAATTAAATAATTATTCAAAAATAATTAATTCCCCTCCGCCTATGACGACGATGCCATCGTCCATCGCGATGTTTCACGTTAGACATCGTACGATGTCAAATTGGTCGACAATTGGCTAGCCCAACCCTAGCGTGTGCATGTAAAACAATATAATTTGCACAAAGAAATTATAGGGTTCTTCTCTAAAGAAGTAGTTACTCAACCCCGTTTAGAGCATCATTATGGGCATTTTACGTTATAACTAATGTGGTTCAAACAATGAATCTGCGACAGAGAAACACTCGTCACTACATCGTTCTTTTCCCAAACGATGCATCGTACTATGATAGTTCAGGCGCGAGTTAGGTCGTTGTTTGGGAAACGCACCCCTGGACAATTCACATTTCACAGATTTCTAATATTTGATATAATTTGATGTTATGTGACAGGGAGCTTTCTGTAGTACTGCACTGTAGTGTACATGCTCCTGACCGAAATAAGTCTCCTACATCTTGGATGACCTGAGGGTGAGAAAATTGACATTGAATTTTAATTTCTTTTTGAGAACTGCCCATTTATTTGCCGAAGGGACAAAAATCATGTCTAAGCAAGCAATATCTCAGTTCAGACCAACAATAGTTATTAAACGAATGCAACACGTCATCATTTGAATGCTTCTATAGTCTCCAGTTATCAAGTGTTTCTTTCTCTTTTGGCCTGCGGAATCGCATTGAAAGCAAGTGTTGAGATGATGGACAGTTGTGGAGTGATGACACTGCTCGGTCTTCTTGCACTGGGCACCCTCTTGTGAGCAAACACTTATTGTTGAGTCTGTCTGTGTATGAGTACCCCGCTCTGAAAGGCTTCATTGAGTCCATGGATGAGTAACCTCGGGCCGCTGGCTCTTCAAAAGGAGCCTCTAGTGTGTCTTTGAAAGCAGACTCCTTCAATGTGAATCTGAAGGGGGACTCTACACCCATTTAGCTGTGTTTTTGGAGTAAGCCTCACACTCGGGGTGTCTGACCCAATGGAGAGATAGGAGCTACAAAAAAGGTGAAGAAACCGCAGGCTTGCCACAGAACAGGATCTTGTTTCAGTCTTGAGGAGGCACTGCCTGTTTCCGAGCCCCCATGACAATTGGGTGTAATTGGGACTTTTGTCTGAGTAGCATTTCTTCAAAGGCGAGGGAGCCTCTCGGATAACCACCATTATAGTTGTCCTTTGGCCTGGTAATTAGGATTTGAATTAGATGGTCACAAACCAAACCCTTAGCACTCGTTTAATATGACCCTGGCTGGAGTACAGTCCGACTCATTTTGGATGACATGACGTGATTATAACAGTAAAATATTACTACACATACATAAAGCAGCGTTCAAAAGTCTGTTGTCAGGGTTGACAAATATGACATACTTACTAAATAGATTTAAGTAATGGAGTAAAAGTTCTAATTAAAGCTCAGATTAAAAATTTATTTTGAATCCTAGATTTTCAGTGAGGACCAACGGCCAGGATGAAAACCAGTTGTGTTGTTGGCTTACTTTGTTTGGTCCAATCTGGACCCAAAAACTGCCCATGAACACCCCAAATGGACAGCAGCAGACTGAAACAAGAGCATGTGTTCTGCACCTGCGTTAAAAAATGTGATTTTTCTCCACCTGCATGGGAAAGTAGTAGTCCGATTTCTTGTTCCACAAAGGGAAACCGGAACTTAATAAGCCACACTGTTCGCAAATATTTGAGAAATGCAGCGAAATTACAGCCGTTTCAGTGTGTTCCTTCTTAACTTGAATTGTTTTCTTGGTTATGACACTTGTACGACACTCTATTGTAGTTTTTTATGTTGCTCTCTGATTCATTGCTGAATAACCAGCCAGATTCTACATGCTGAGTCAGTCCAACAAGCTCTGATGTTAACCCAACAAGAGGCGATGTGTGGTACACGCCAAACTAACTAGCCGGACTGACACTGACCGATAGTCCACACTGCCCAATGGCCGATATTTGGCTTAGTGTGTCCTTGCCTTAAGACAGGGTTGACAAATCTCTGTTTTTTCCACTACTTTATAGTTTTGCTGTTTTGTGTCCTGCATTAAAAAGATAGCACATTTAATTAGACTGAAATATTTGTTGAACTATTTAGCTCATATTATTATTTTACTTTTTTTTTCTAGATGATGAGTTTTTCCATATAGATTAACTTATGTATATGCTGTTTACATCACTATATTTTAATGATTACTTGTACATTGTAGAGATGGTGCACAATTAACATAAGAGTGAAATGTTTTGAGTTTTGATATTAGACTTATAATAACCAGACTATATATTAGGTAATTAGGTAAATATATATATTGGGCTATTTCTGATTGTCCATTATGCATTTTTTAGCAAACCTGGCTACCTTGGTCTCAAATCATTGGATCATTCTATATAATGGAGGACACAAGGAGCTTCTGGGCTATGTGAGAGATCCAAAGAAAGAAACATACTACTCTTTCTGTCAAGACATCATAAGGTATTCCTTTTGAGCATCAGTTATTTGAGCACATTATCTAACAATAGTTTTTTTGAATCCCAATGCCAGTCATTTGAAAATAAATCACTACAATATTGTATGTCAGAGGGATTGTGCTAAAATCTGCCTGCTATCGTATTGTTTTAACCAGCGTTACAGATTTGTAGAATAATATGCTTTAGTCAGTCAAATGAATATGTTATTAATTGTTTCAGTTAATTTTCTCATACATTTTATCTTTGCTGCTAGTTGATATGCTTTATTCAATTGAATTAATGTTCAGAGGTTCATGGAATGTAAGCTTTTGGAGAGGCATTTCAGAAAAATGAAAGTCATCTAGGATTTCTACTGGGTCATTTAGTACTGATGCCATTGTAGAAGTGCTGCATACATAATAATTCAATTCTCTCATTAAATGTGTGGCAGGCTGAGATCAAGTGAGTACTTTGTTGTTCAACATTGACAAGTCCATACAGTTCATAAAAGAACTCTAATAATCTCCAACAAAATATTTCATGTACTTTTCCTTGCAAAGCATGGGAAAAACTTTAAACTTTTTTTTTTGCACTGATAGCATAATAAAGGTGCAGCTCAAAATGTTTTTTTTTAATGTAAATTCTTTATATATGCTTTATTATACACTTAATGTTATATTAATCTGCATTCTTTTGCAGCATGCAAATTTTGGAGATCAGAAATGCACGCTTATGCATTTTGATGTGTTCCCAAAGTTCAAGTTTCGTGAACCCTGCAAAATTATATTGTGACCTTTTAGCTGAATTTAAAGCATGCAGACTTTTCAATAGCCTCATAGGCAGCAGTCCATCATATAGCTTGGTTGTGCTTTGGGTTTGAGTCAGTGACGTTTCCCAATCCTTGTCTTAAGGCAAAAAAAATAAATAAAAATAATAAGGCAAAAACAAATAGTTTTAAGAAAATGCCCAGTTTGATGGCTCTTTAACGATAAAACAAGTGACTTTGTTGACTATTTTTAGGTGAACTTGAAAAAGTGCACCTGCGCATTTTTCATGATCGCGGCATGCCCACTCACTAATGAGAGTACGATTTGTCTTTAGTTAGACAGAACACAAAACCCCCACAAAACAATTGCATCCTGTTAGTTGCCCCAGTTATTTGAAACAACTTGAGCCTGTTTAGATGCGCCTGAGTTATGCAAATCTGCATGGCGATTGCATTGTTGCACACATATATCCCTGGAGGGATGAGCCTGTAAACACCATGGCGGCATTCTTCCCTCTGCCCGAGTTTCCCCCTCAGCACCCAGCCGACAAATAAAGGCAACGTTAAAGGGGTCTAATCCTGGGGATGACCCCGCTTTGTCACGTCACCTCTCCAGAGCTGAAGGGGGACGGGTGGGGAGAAAAATGGGGGAAAACGCTCCACATTAAATCCACAACAGTGCACGTCTAAGCTGTCACCTCTGTAAATGACCTCAGGCCTCGAATAGGGAAGACAGCAGAAAAGGACACACTTTATAACTCAGGCTCAATTCAGCCCCGAAGGCCCCACCTCTTATTTTGGCTGCACAAAGTGTTGTTGCCGGCTTCTCCGTACATTAATCTTCAACCCCCCGCTCGTCTCCCCATCTCCTCTTGGACGGCTCCCTCTATTGTAGCTCGGCTCATTGTAATGTGAGCCTGACTTCATCTCTATGCACCGGCAGGCAGGACTGTCTTTTCCTCTGTCCTCTGCCCCCCCCCACTCACTTCATACCCCTGCCTTAATTGCCTCGGACCACCAGTATGTTGCGGCTGCAGATGTCTCTCTCCTTAATTTGCGTAGGGAGCACAATCAGCCCCATCTGCTGCAGTTTTTCCTTTCCACCGGCGCCCCCTCCCTCCCTGAAGAAATCACCTCTGCTCTCGCTTAAGTCTCTGCGGTAAGCCCCCCTACCCCAGAGCCAAAAAAAGCCACAACTCCTACTCCTCCTAAAGAAAACCTTGTCAGTGGGGCTGGGATTGAAAGCCTATCAAAAAGCTATAGAAGAGTGCTTTGCTTCGGAAGGGCACAATCGAGGGTTGGTGTGAAATGAGGGCCCCCTACCAGTTTACTTTTTTTCCAGCGCTACTCCCTGTCAGGCTTCTGAAAGAGGCTCGGGCTACAGAATCGGGGACAGATGGGAGGACTTTAGGGAGGAATAATCAGAACGCGCTGCGGCCGATAAAGGTAGTGCGTAGCGCCGTTGTTTATACAAAACAAAATAAAGTACACAAGCATAAATCCTCTCAATGGGTCGTGTGACACTCGGCCAAAGGCAGGCGACGGGCGGCCTCCCCCCGGACTTGCGCCGAGTCTGGCTATTTCCACATTGTAGGGGAGCAAATGCAGATGGCTTTTTTTATTTTATTATTCCTTCAGAGATGATATATTCAGAAGTTCTCAAAGAGAATGACATTCAGTTACACTTTCTTTTGGTGCTTCCCTTTAGACATTTTGTTGATCGTTTACATAATTTTACAACTAACTGACATGAAAGTTACTCAGGGTCAGTAAAATGTCTGTGTGTTAGCAGATATTGAGAAGACCATTTACTAATATTCTAGTGACTTTTGAAGTTGCAAAGAAGCCAACAAAAAGAGGACTGTCCAAATAGAAGGTTACCTTTATTACATGCAAAAACAGACAGACAGGGCAATTACTCTTCAAGTGACAGATGAAGAGAACAGGCATTTTGACTGACATCTCCACTCCAAAATGCCCATAGATTGCATTGGAGTGGACACTGAGAGTTGGGAATGATTGATGGTCTGTTGGAAGACAAGGGAACTCCCTTTTTTGTGCATTTTCATAATTTTGAGAGACCACTTTTGTTCTGTCAAACAAAGCTCTTTCTATTTTTTTTTGACTTTTTGTCTTTCAACTAAAATGAGGGTGTGAGATGAGTGAAGCCACTGTCAGCCGTGCAAACCCTTATTATGGAGGGTTCAGTGAGCATTTGTGTCAGTTCATGGGTGCAGATGATCTTGTTTTCTTCGTTTTATTTAAAATCTAATTCAAAATATATTATGATTGTGTGCAAAAATTTGTGTAAATGACAGGTAGAATCGTGTCAGAGGTTTCAGTCAGCTCTGCCTCTGGGTTTTTGTGCAGCTCAGAGTTGGCAGTATGTGTGTAAAGCAAACCTGTTGCACAGCATGCTAGATCAAATGTATTATATGATTAAATAAATTAGGATATATAAAATATCAGCAATATCACACAAGTAGCGATGTGGCTGTATATCGGCACTGGTGGAAGGCGTGCATTGGCCGAGTGACTTAGTGTCCCACCAGTGATGATATACAGCCACATTGCACTGCTAAGAGTCTGATATTGCTTTTATACAACAGTTCCATGGCAAAATCGCGTATATAATAAATAAAATCAAACACTGAGAGTCTCAGAAACCTTTTGTATGAGCAACTACTTTCTACCGCCATTCAGTCACATCTGCAGCTGATATCAGAACAGAAGAAACCATTGCTAATTCACCAGCATCACTTTAGAGCTAATATTTGAATGATTCTCTAGCATAATATCTAAAGTGATGACAAACAAATTTTTGAAATTTTAAAATTATAAGGTTGAACGGCATGAAATGGGATCAGTCTACAGACATTTCCCAGTATTTCTCTGTTGCAATCGGGAGATCACAATAATTAACCCCAAAAAAGCCAAAGCAGCGCAATCACTACAAGATTACTGTTGTGTTTGCGATAAGGAAAAACACTAAACACATGCGGGCATTTCTTCTTTCTTTTTACTGAACTAGTCTGCAGTAACGAAAACAGGAGACTCATTAGAAACAAGCAGATGGCCAAACTAAAATGTAAGTCAGGGTTATACAAACAGTGGCACAAAATACATACATTGCAGATATGCGAGTCCCATCTCAGACTCCATACACTACAGCTATATGGTATAAATACAGCACTGCAGCACAAAAAAGAAAGATTGACTTCGAATGTAATTTACCTGTTTTTGTGAACTGTCTTTTCTCTGCCTAATGACAGACTAATGGCCGCCGACGCGCTGTCTCTCAGCAATTATAAATATTTAAAAATAGGCACTATCCTTATAAATAAACTGCACAGTTGCAATATAAACAACTACATTCTTGGCTAAAAAAGCCTCAAAAGTAATTTTTTTTTCTTTTGTCCAAAAGCAGCAATATTTGTCAACTGTAGAGTCTCTAGTAATACACAAGGGTGAATGGTTAAGGGTCATTTTCATCAGTCTGATTACAAGTGGACCACATTGTACCAAACTACAGAATAACTTGAAGTAATAAATGTTAATGGTGAAATATATATAGTTGACTTGCTTTGCTTTGTGTGCAACTGAGACTTGACTCCTACTCGACTGATGGCGGCTGGTTGAATGTGTTACTTGTTCCTAACTCTGGTTGTGAGTCCTTTATAGCAAGTTTCTATATGATTGCTAGGGTTTTCTCTGTAGGTTTTATCATGTCAGTTACTTGCATAGGTCAAAATAGCAATAGTTCTGCCATATATTCGAGCTTCCTATCACACACACACAGTAACTGGAGCTCGGCCCTTCGTCATGGTCCTTTCTAAATAAGGCACAGTTTGTTCTCAATTAGATGCCTTTGTATTAAACTGAATGCCTTTTTTTGCAAACTGCATCTCTGCCATCTGTGAAGGGTTTCCATCAGTATAAAAGATGTGGCATCCATTTAATTACATCAATAATCTGCCTCTTTCCCAACTTCGTTCAAACTTTGACAAATTATCTGTGCACTGGTTCAAAATGTGTTTACACCCTAAATGAGCTCATTAGCTGTTCTTAGCTGCTCTTCAAACACGGCTTTTCATCATGTGACTCCTTTTTTGGCATTCATATTTGTGATTTTAGCACTCTGGCACTAGCAGATGGCACAGTTTAATTCCTTTTATTGGATGATGTAATTGACAAATAAAGGCTTCATAACCACTGCAGCTCTAGTAAACCCCCACAGGTAGCATCATAATCCATTTAAACAGTGATTTATTAGGAGTGATATGATGAAGTCGCCTAAGGCTAGACTAATGATATTTGTGATGAATGCAGTTTTGATGAAATATAAACCATGAAATTAATGCAGTAATGACGCTTTATACTATCTAATAAAATAGCTTCACTGTAATCAGATTCTATTAGATTAGGATAGCACTGTTATATAATACCAACATTATTATACTTTGCTTTTGTTTATTTTGTACACATTTTTATACACTGTTCAAAAATTTAGGTTTGGTTAAATAAAAATAAAAAAATCTGTATTTTTATGTATCTCATGTTGTTTTAATCAATTCAATTCAAGTTTATTTGTGTGGTGCTTTTCACAATAATTGTTGTTTCAAAGGTGCACATTTTTGCATTACAATCTAATTCGGAAAAGGTAAGGTAATTAGGTACCAATACAAATTGTTAATGATTGCTAGGTTTTTTTCTGTACGTTTTATCATTGTCAGTTACTTGCATAGATCAAAACAGCAACATTTTTGCCATATATCAGAGTTTCCTGTCACACACACACACAGTAACTAGATACCAATGCAAATTATCCATACAAAAGCTTTTTAATTTCCCCAATCTGGCAGATAAAATATACAGTTTTCTACATTTTTCTACTATATAGAATGAAAGTAGACATGTTTGTAGAGCATATTCATAATTTGCAATAAATGGTCAGCTGTAATAGTTTTTTATTTTGTGTATACCTCAAAATGTAAATAAGTGGGCGCGGCTAATTTCCATCCAAGATGCAGTTCATCAGAAAACTCGGATACACATTTATAGAAAAGATTTCAGCATCAACCCAGCCAAAAGGAGTTTAAAAATGTTGACAAAAATACAATATTTTCCATGCCAAATTTTTTAAACAAAAGGAAAAAAGTAATTTGTATTTCTGAAGTGGGGTGACACGGTGGCTCAGTGGTTAGCACTGTCGCCTTACAGCAATAAGGTTGCTGGTTCAAGCCCTGGCTGGGTCAGTTCTGTGTAGAGTTTGCATATTCTCTCCGTGTTGCCGTGGGTTTCCTTCGGGTGCTCCAGTTTCTCCTAACAATTCAAAGACATGTGGTATAGGTGAATTGCATAAAATAAATTGACTGTAGTGTATGTGTATGGATGAGTGTGTATCAATGTTTCCCAATACTGGGTTGCAGCTGGAAGGGCATCCGCTGTGTAAAACCTATGCTGGATAGTTTGGCGGTGCATTCCATTGTGGTGACCGCTGATGAATAAAGGGACCAAGCCAAAGGAAAATGAATGAATGAATGAATGAATGAATTTCTGAAATGTTTCAGTTTATTTATTTCAACCCTTTTAGTTGAATTTCTAGAAGAACATTCCTACATCCCTACTTATTCAGATGTTGCTTGAGATTATTGTTTTGGTTGTAAAGTACTTGTGTATGCATTAACATATACATATTCATAACATCAAAATCACATTTTTAAAGCTTATTTAGAAATTAGTTATTTAGAGCTTAGTTTTTATTAAAACACTTGCTGTGTATTCGAGTGTCATAGTATCTGAGTAGGTACTATACTACATTTAAATTCGATTTTTTTGTGACCATTAAATATACACTCACTGGCCACTTTATTAGGTACACCTTCCCACAGTAGTACTGGGTTGGACCTCTTTTGCCTTCAGAATTCCCTTAACCCTTTGTGGCATAGATTCAATAAGGAACTGGAGATATTTCTCAGAGATTTTGGTCCATTTTGACATGACAGCATCACGCAGTTGCTGCAGATTTGTCATGATGTGAATCTCCCATTCCACCACATCCCAAAGGTGCTCTATTGAATTGAAATCTGGTGACTGTGGAGGCCATTTGAATACAGTAAACTCATGTTCAAGAAACCAGTCTGAGATGATTCGCACTTTATGATATGCCATGTTATCTTGCTGGCAGTAGCCATCAAAAGATGGGTACACTGTGGTCATAAAGGGATGGATGTGGTCAGCAACAATACTCAGGTAGGTTGTGGCATTGACACAATGCTCAATTGGTACTAATGGGCCCGAAGTGTGTCTGGATACCTTGGTTGTAACTTGTTATTTGAGTTACTGTTGTCTTTCTATCAGCTGGAACCAGTCTGGCCATTCTCTTCTGATCCCTGGCATCAACAAGGCATTTGCTCCCACAGAACTGCCGCTCACTGGATATTTATTCTTTTTCTGGCCATTCTCTGTAAACCCTAGAGATGGTATTGTGTGAAAATCCCAGTAGATCAGCAGTTTCTGAAATACTCAGACCAACCCATCTGACACCAACAACCATGCCACGTTCAGTCACTTGAATCACCTTTCTTCCCCATTCTGATGCTCGGTTTGAACTGCAGCAGATCGTCTTGACCATGTCTACATGCAATTAGCTGCTGCCATGTGAATGGCTGATTAGAATTTTATGTTAACAAGCAGTTGGACAGGTGTACCTTATAAAGTGGCCAATGAGTGTATGATCTATAGTATGAATATGAATAATGTGAATGAAAATCTCAGATGTATTACATCGACTATGTTGTCCTTTTACATGACCTACATTATCACTTACAATATGTTACATCACTTCAATTTACAACTCCTCTCCTGTGGTTACATGGGATAGTACATTTAGGGGTTAGGGCTGGATAAAAAATTCACATAAAATTGCATTAGCAATTAAAAACACTTTTCTTGTCATGCACATCTTGTAAGGAAAGCCTTCTGTGTTGAGGGTTCTTATAGACTTCTGTTTTTTTTATACTTAACAGTATTTGTTTCATGTACATCCAACAGGATGAGACGTTAAAGGTAAAAGTATTTGTGATCGATTTTTATGGGCCTATGGGATGGGACCACAAAGCGACGTTCGGTGTAGAGTGCAGCAGTGTTCAAAGCTCTGCTGAGCAAATACACCTGAGGTAGTGGATTCAGGTAAAGGGGTGCAGAGACAGCAGCTGTTTTCTAGGCAAATTACAGTGACCTAAATTTGATGTGAGCAGTGATTGGTAACCAGTATAGATTGATGAATAAATGCGTGAAATGCACTGTTGTAGGTTCGTTGAAGACCACTCTCACTGCTGCATTCTGAATCTGCTGCAATGACTTGATAGTATTGGATGGGAGGTCAGCCAAGAGTTCATTTCAAGTAGTCTAGCCTGAAGGACAAGGGCTTGGAAAGAGCAGTTGCGCAGCATGTTCTGATAGGATGGGTCTGATTTTCTAAATGTTACAAAGCTAATCTGCTCAACTGGGCAACTGCAGCAATGAGGTCAGTAAATGTCAACTGGTCATCAAGAACCAGTCCTAGGTTTCTTACAATCCTGTCAGGAGTGATGGCTGAGGCCAGCTGGATTGTGAGGTCGGTATTACCAACAGATCTGTCTTCATTGAGCGGAAGGTGGTGGTCCATCATACAACCAGAGATATCTGTCAGACATGCTGATATTTGTGCAGCAGTTGTCAGGTTGTCTGGCAGAGATAGGAGGTAAAGTTGGGTGTCATCAGCATAGCAATGGTAGAAAAAGCAATGTGCCTGTGTTTCTAAATAACACACTCAAGAGATGGAAGATGGAAAAGAGAAGCAGCCCTAGAACAGAGCCTAGAGGCAACTCGGTAGCAAGATTTTGTGACTGGGTCACTTTACCGCTCCAAGACACCATGAATGATTGATTACAATCGAATATAAATTAGAAATGTTAAAATTCTAATAAAAATTGAGAATATAAAAAGAGAAGCCAATTCATTCATTCATTCATTTATTTTATTTTCGGCTTAGTCCCATTATTAATCTGGGGCCGCCACAGCGGAATGAACCGCCAACTTATCAAGCATATGTTTTACGCAGTGGATGCCCTTCCAGCAGCAACCTATCACTGGGGAAAAGTCTTTTTTTTAAATGTTGCTTTAAAAATGTACACTGTAAAAAAAATATTTTCGCCTTTTTTTTGTTGACTCAAATAAACTTTTCTGGTGATCTCAGCTTACATCAATTGAACTGACAAAAATATTAAGTTAAGCTTTGTACAACTGATTAACATTTTAAATTAAGAAAAAAAAAGTTGAATAGTTTTTTTTACAGTGTATGTATTTTTTGTACCTTTTTGTGTTTTAGTAGTTTTTTTTTCTTGTAAAAAATGAAAATAAGATTTTAAACTTGACTGTAAATAAGTAAAAACTCAAAATAAAGTAAGTCTAAAACTGAAATCAAAGGTTAAATGTAAAAAGTACAAATAATTATAATGAAGACTAAAAATATGATTAGATAAAACAATTCAGCCAGTTCTAACCAAGCAGTAATAAAACGTATTATATTTAAAATATATTTAATAGCCATCCAGTTAAAAGACCAGCTTATTAGTATTGAACCACAGTTATCACTTGGCTTGATATTGAGTCTCAGATATGATGAAATACATCAATTTTAAACCACATAACTTAAAAACATAATTCTTATCCACTATATGCTAAACAAACAATAAGCGCTCATTACTGTAAAGTCTAAGGAGTACGACTAGCACATTTTAAGTCTGTATTCCTACAGGTGTTGTTATCGAGGGAGAGAGTAGTGCTAATTGTGCCACTTTCAGACCGGCAGGCGTCTGGCGAGGGACAAATGGGACATACAGCCGCCTTCATAGGTGCGAGTGGCACTGGCACTCATAATGGAGGCCCAGTGAAGCCCCACAGAGCCCGCTTTACTGTGAAGCACCGCCTTTTGTTTGCCATTTATTTACCTTGCTTACTCAAGCCATAGTATTGAGAACAATGAGGTCTAGATCAACAGCTCCTTGAATGGCTGCGGCTTCTTTATCCTGCGCCTCTGAACACTGGTTACCTCCGAAAGCCAGTGATTAAGATCCCAACGGGCATCTTCAGTTCAAAAGCACAAAAGAGCTCCACTTATCCAATAAAGAGACTCACATTCTGTATCCGTAGCTTGTTGGAGGTAGATGTTGGTGGCATGAAGGGTCTTTGGACACTTGAGATGCAATTATGTTCAACTTTTATGCTTTTTGTTTTGATTTGATTTTTTTTCCGTATTGTTATACGAAAATATTCAAGAAGTTTGAAGATGGTGAAGTTTTTGAAAATATTTTCAGAAAGAGTACATTTATATGATTTAAAATGCTGTAAAACACATACTCGCACACACAGACACACACATATTAGCTGTGTAATTTTTTTAGTAACGTTTGTCTTAAATAATTGTTTTAATAATTGTCTTAAACTTTTTAGTGTAGTTTAAAATGATCTGAAATATCAGAATTTGTTTTCTTAAATTAGCATTTTCCTCTCCCTCTTATATTTATGGTCAGTTATTTCACTTTAACAGTAATGAAAAGAACTTATTCGCCACCATAAAAGTGAAATGACTGAACCTACACACATGAGCATGAGAAAAATGCTAGTTTAAGAAGACTTTTGCATCTGAATCGATATAGTTTTATGTATATGATTGTGTGTGTATGTGCGTTTGTGTTTTATTTTATATCCTGGATACTGGAAGACTGAAGGATAATGAATGATACTGCATTTAGTCTTTGTTTGTTTCCTGTTTCTATTGATCTTTCTGAGGTTTTGTTATTGCAGTGTAAGATTTCGTGTGATGTTTGTTGGCTGAATATTGGAGGTTGCTTTGGCTGCATGGGGTGGAAGGAGGTTTGGGAACTGGCGGCCTCAACCAGCTGCATGGCAAAACGCCGCCCCTTTCCCTGCTTCTCAACAAAAGATGAAAGCGTGTCCTGCTGGGTGGCAAAGACACCAGGTGACTCCAGCAACCTGTAGGTTGAAGCCCAGTGTTCTCCAGTGCTGAAAAAAGCAAGATCCCATTCTATGGCCACCATTTAAGCAGTTCGCAAAGGGGAGTTGTTTCCCCAGCTTTTAAAACATGACCACATAATCCTTTCCCTCTCTGAACACACAATAGATTGGTAAGAAGGTGGCACCACTGAAGCCTTGCAGAATAAAACCAAGCATTCTGGACCAATGCACACAGGTCAGGTTTCACTGGAGGAAACCAGGATCGCCAGGAATCAGCCAGGACGGCTAAAAACTGAATGCTTTACAGTTTTCGTTTGATCAGTGTGTTCGGATATTGCCTGTGAAGCAAAACAAAAGAAAGCACACTGAAAAAAGCATATATCTAAAATTAATTATCATTATTTTCAAACATTTAAATCATGTTCTTTCAACTTAATTTAGTGCAAAATTAATTTTGAACCAATGAGATTAAATCACTTTTGTTTGAATCTAACTTGAAACCGCAAATCTTAATTTGGTCAACCTGAATGTTCTGCTCTTAAAGTTGAATATTAACAACTTTTAATAACGTTTACTTAAGAAAATGCAGCACTACTATTCACAACAACAGAAAAAAAATGCTTAGCTCAAGAAAAAAACACGTTGGTGGACACACACCCTAAATTTTGAATACTTCAGCTCATTCTTGAGCATAATTTCTGCAGGGGTCCCATAGGATTTAACGTAGACACTCACATTTAGTCATGGCGTCATGATAATACTCCAATTTTGGTACTTAAAACACATTTCAAAAAAAGTTGGAAGCATTTACCACTTTGTATATTTGCCATTCCTTTTCACACTTAAAAATATGTTTAGGGACTGAAGATAACAAGTGATGAGGTGTTTCAGGTGTAATTTTGTCCTATTCTTCCTGCAAACAAGTCTTAAGGGGGCAACAGTACGGGGTCTTCGTTGTAGCGTTTTGTGCTTCAAAATGCACCACACATTCTCTGTTGGAGACAGGTTGTCACTGCAGACAGGCTAGTCAAGGATCCGCATAGTCGTCCCTGGAAAAGAAGGCAGTGTATTGTGTTCTAAAATCTCTGTGTACCTTTCATCATTAATGGTGCATCACAGAAGTGGAAGCTACATTTGCTAAGGGCACTGACACATTGCCATACCATGACAGACCCTGACTTTTGGACATGTTGCTGGTACCAGTTTGGGTGATAATTTTCTTCTTTGCTTAGGAGCGCACAGTGTCCATTTCTCCCAAAAAAATACTTGAAATACTTATTCATCCGACCACAGTACACGTTTCCACTGTGTGATGGTCCATGCCAGATGCCTCCGCGGCTTTCTTTTGGCACAGTACAGTTTTTACTGTCATTTGTGAGTAACTACCTATTGTGGTACTTGACAAAGGTTTGGCAAAGTAGTCCTGTGCCCATGTGGTGATATCGCTTATAGATGAATGACGATTCTTGATTCAGTGCCACCTGAGGGATCAGAGATCATAGTTGTTCAACTTAGGCTTGTGCCCTTGTCCTTTACACACTGAAATTCCTCCAGATTCCTTGAATCTTTTAATTATCTTTTGCACTGTTAAAGGTGAACTATCCAAATGTCTTCCTATCTGTCTTTGAGGAACATTATTTTTAAACATTCCAATCATTTTCTCACATATTTGTTGGCAAACAGGCGATCCTCCGCCCATCTTTGCTTCTAAAGGACTAGACCTTTCTTGGATGCTGCTTTTGTACCAAATCATAATTACAATCACCTGTTGACATCACCTGTTTTAAATCACATTGTTATTTAACCAATTTACCTGATTACTAGCCCTAAACTGCTCCTGTCCCAACCTTATTTGGAATGTGTTACAACGACAGGAAAGGATGTATATTAACAAATGAAATGAAGTTGCCCAGACATAACATGAAATATTTTGTGTTCATGTTGTCTGAAATGAAATAAGTCAAACTAAATTTGGAAATCACTACTTACTTTTTTATTGCGTTTTCAAAACTGTCCTAATGTTTTCTGATTTGGGGTTGTAGTTTAATAATAAATTACAGTTTAATTTTATAATGCATCTATAATAAAAATATGCATATAGTAAAGTTTGCTGTATTACATTGATAATTTTGTGTTGTCTTATACTTTTATTTACAATGAATTATGTTGTTACACTTTATACAGTCCTTTTTTTTTGCATTTACAGTTTTTTTTTTCATACTGTGTAGCATTCTGGGTGATATTCCAGTTTTGAACATCTCATGCTACTAGTGTTGTAGAAATTAATTCAAAACCAAATGAATCAACTAAACTTTTTTAGACATTACATAACCAATATTGGTGTCTCCATGGGATCAGAATAGTTTGTGCTTTGTGGTCCAAATAAAGGGTTCAGAAGTTCAGGAGATAAACCTGACCTGCGAAGGCAGTCCACAATTGTTAGAGGGGGTAAAGGGGAATCATAAATATGACACTTTCCTTTTCTCTACTATAATTCTTTCATGCCGACATATTGACTTTGCCATTTCTGGGCTTTTATAATAAAGAGTATTAAGATATAAAAGGATGCAGGCAAACTAAAATGATTAATTAACTGATAAACTACTAAAATGCCAGAGGAAAAAAACTAAACATTTTTTCGCACTATATTTTCTATATTACATTACAAGTCCAATTAACATAAATTTAATTAATGCAATTATGTGTTAAATACATTACAGTAGATTAGAACCATGAAATTTAGCCCTAAGGGGAAATTAGAACATAATAGACTATAATTTAATAAGCAAATCACTGATCAGATATTCGTTCACTGCTTAGACATCCAATATTGTTTGTTTTATTGCAATCAACATAAGCACATCACATGAAAACAGTAATTATTTTATATACAGTGCTCAGCATATATAAGTACACACCCCACAAATCTCTCTTTTAAATTCATATTTTTAATAGGAAGCTATACAATATTGTATTTGTGAATATACATTAGATTAGTCAATACTGAAGGCAAATCTGGAGCTTATCTAACAAAATAACTTACGATAACGATCCAAAAACTAGTACACCCAAGTTTATGTTATAGAAAAATATTAAATAATTTTTTTTAAAAAGACAAAATATCAAGAGAAGCAAAAAAATAGAAAAATTTAGTTGAAATTTTGTAGGTTGTAATTTATTTGTGCAATATTTTGCTTGAATTTAATTGTATTTTTCAATTTCTCAGTATGTTTGGTGACTAAAATATTATTTTAATAAATATATCTGTTTAATAAATCCATTTTGTTTAAATGCACCAAAATACATTGCCTATATTCACTGAGAAATGGATAAAAATATTTATTTTCAAAATAGGGTGTAGTCAGTTATACTGAGCACTGTACATATGTATGTATCTATGTATGTATGTAGTGCTCACAATACATACACCTTTTTATTGAGAGGAGACATGTAAAGTTTATTAAAACATAATGGTAAGGAAATGAAACTTTTAGACCCTCAGAATACATTTTCCTTCAGATTAAAACAAAAGAAATATAGCCATTTAAAAAAAAAACGATAGTCTTTTATTAGTAATATTATATCTTTGTTTATTGTATGGAATATCTATTTATTCCATTGTGATTTTTACTGATACTGTTCAAATTATACAGTCTCTTAAAAAGCATAAAATAATATTTTTAAATAAAATATCCATTAACACTGAACAATGCATATAAATATACTGTACCATATGTATTTTTACCATATGTATTAAAAATATATAATAATTATGTATATGTATATATATATATATATATATATATATATATATATATATATATATATATATATATATATATATATACATATATATATATACATATATATATATATATATATATATATATATATATATATATATATATATACATATATATATATACATATATATATATATATATATATATATATATATATATACATATATATGTATATGTGTGTGTGTGTGTGTGTGTGTATATATATATATATATATACATATACATATACATAAACAATATTTTTTATTATAAAAAAGATAAAGGCAGTAATACCATAGTACAACTGTAACAATCCAAACCTTGAGTTCACTCATTAGCAGAAAGTTGCTGATCATGTGATCAATATGGATGTCGATATAAAACAAATATAAATAAAGTCAGTTTCAGGTTCTAAATTGACCCTAAAATTTTGAATGTATCATGCAAATCCTCATCTGCAGCGTGACACAGACAGACTATGGAAGTGATGACTGCTGTCCATTACCCTGTGAATGAGCACTCACAGCTCTAGTTAGGTCGGAAAGGGTTTTTTGGCAGTAGGTTAATCATTCTTCTGACAGAGCACTGGCAGAAACCTATCAAAAGCCTGAGTGTCGAGTCTTCTGGCCCTGTGATTGATGTTCACCCCTCTCTGAGCTTCCACAGGAGACATCAGCATCTCCTCTGCCTTTACAATAATGAGCACAGGAAGCCCTGATTGCAAAAGAAGTGCTACGTCAAGAGCAGAGTGGGATCTCCAGGCTTGAATAAGAAAAAGAGAGGGCGCGATTGATCAGCAGCTTTATTGATAATTTCTCCCACTGCTGCTCCAGTCTGAAGGAGTGAGCGGGGCAGATGAGGCGTTACGCCACCGTCAGACACCAGTGCTGGACTCTTTTACATTATCACTCTGACAGGACGATTAACTACGCTCTTTAGTATGCATTAGACATGCTGATAACTAAAAATTAATGTAAATGAGGAGGCCGTAGAATGTTTAGATTTTTTTTATTTTGTATTTGTATCAATTTAAATGCTGTGAAGCACTTAGTTTTGGGTTTGAATTAACAAGAAACATGTATGTTGATAAAAAGAATATGCAACAAAAGTGTTATGTAAATGAAATCAATCAAACAATTCAAACAAGAAAACCGCAAATACAAGGTATAGAAAAAATAGCATCTAACAAAATATTAAAGTAACTGAAGAATAATATATATATATGTGCAATATTAGCACTGCCCAGTAAAGTAATTATTATATTCAACAGTAATTATAATTCATTATATATCCTATCTTAATCATGCTTTACATGGATTTTAAAGTAGTAATAAAATAAGATGTGTCCTTCAACCTTTTTTTAAACAAACATGTTTTTTTAGTAGTATGATTTTGTTTTAAATCACAGACACAAGGATTCAGCAAAGTAACAAACTATTGAAAAGGAATTATGGATAAAAATGCTGAAGATCCTCACACATGCCAATACTTTTCATTGACAGAGACAAATTATGTGTAAATTTGTCTGAGATTAATATCTAGCTTGTCCCATATATATGGCAGACTGCAGTGTTTTAACTGTATATGTTAAGGGTAAAGGAATAAAACTGTTTGGAGACCCACAGAATACATTTTCATTCAGATCAAAACAAAAGAGATAAAGCCGTTTAAAAAATAATGCATGCAAAAAAAAATGCATTATTATTTTATCTGATTAATATTAATTAATAAATTAATAAATCCAGTGTGTGTGTTTTTTGTTTTTTTTACTGATGCATTACAGTTTATACAGTCTTAAAAAAAAGCATAAAATAATATTTTTAAACAAAACACACATGAACAATGCGTATACAAATATTGTACCATAGGTATATATATATATTCTTGTTCTGGTTCATGTATAATTAACAAAAAATATATTGTAATATAAAATGCAGTAATACCATAGTAATACAGTCACAATCCAAACCTTGACTTCACTTATTAACATAAGGTTGCTGATCAATATGGATGTCAATTATAAAACAAATATAAATGAAGTCAGTTTGAGAATAAGAAGTTTCTTAAAGGGGCAGGGCATGTTAGATTGGTAAAGATTTGATGAGAAACTGACGTATGAGGTGACGTGAAATAAAAACTGTTGATGGATTTAGGCCGAACTGTAAGCTTTGGATGTTTAAATCAGTTTTATATTATCTAAACTTGAATTTTGTCACTGTTTTGGAGCAAACTAGCTAAAAGATATCCTTAAAATGAACAGACTGAAACTAACATCAAATTTTTTTCTTTTAATTTTATGGGACATTTCATTTATTTGAGAATTTTGTGTGTTACCTAATCAGGGGCATTTGTGAAATGACAGCCCTCTCTGATGTACAGTATGCTGGATCAATCCATTTATTTCAACCAAGGCTCATTGTGGATACGTACCCAGGTCTACATTTCTGGGGACATCGTAATACGTAACCGGAGGTACGTCTGCTCACAGTTTTTGTTTTTGCAAATCCAACAGAGGCCACTGTGTATGTTTTTTGATGATTTCAAATTTCAATCGTGTGTACTCTTCTCGCATAAAACTACCAGAAAAATACACTTCAACAAAATACACTTCAGCCAACCAGGCCAGTCTACTGACTAACTGACTGACCCACCAACCACCTTTCCTAAACCCAACCGAAAGTGTTTTCAAAAGCAATCTAGAAAAAAAAAAGCCGTCGCGGCCACATAATTTCACCACGTTTTCAACTGGTTGTTTATTTATTTAACTTTTTTGCTTTTTTTTTTTTTGTCCTGGTTTCTGCAAACGTTCTTTGCCAGACTGGAACCTAACTGTCACTGTCAACTCCGCTCAGCATCCCAAGTCCATCAGCATACGTGGCGAGCTACTGGGAAAACTGGTAACACCAGAAAAGCCGTCCATACGGAGGTAAGCGGTCAGTAATACGCAAAAAGTAGTTGAAACTGTCAGCGGTGTCATACTGCCGCATAACATATGTTTTACAGACCTCTGGGTACATATTACATGGTCTCTAGAAATTAACAGAGGTATGTATCTATATCTGTATGTATATATATGCCTGTGTTGAACTATTTAGTCTGCTTAAACTTTGCTTCTTTTTTACAATTAACTATATTTTCATACATTTCTGCCTTTGTGCAGACAACAAATGATTTTTAGGACCAAGACCCCTTCCTGTGTTTTTTCTCTTTTTAATAATCCATTTTAATCTGATTATAATAATCTTAATATTTTAATTAATTTCTACTGCTACTTTTGTTACATTTTGAATGTAAGTACTGCCACTGAAATTACACTACAATATAGTAAAAAATGCACAAATATTGACTCACTTAAAAGTGATAAGCAATAATCTTTCCCATTGCTGTAACTCCACCCACTCTAACATAAACTGATTGGTTATTTACACTGTTATTCAACAAATCTTTCAGGTCATCACTTCAAAACATTAGTAAAAGCAACAATAATCTTTAAATTAATGTGACACATGCACAGTTTCACTTTGTCAACACATCAGCATGCACAATAGTATGATGCAGTGATACATTGGGATATTCAAAAATGAATTCATGAAGGATTGTAATGACATACTGGTAACATGTGGTGATACATGTAACAGTATTTCATGTAAAATTAATGTAATATAAAACACAAAAATTAGGAATTAGAATGTAACATGACCAATGCAAATGTTTTCGTTGCATGTCAGTTATATTTAAAGAAGCATTATTCCTTTCAGCTTAATTATTAAATTGGCAGTATGGTCTTACGTGATATGGTAATCATAATTGAGGCTCATGGCTTGTTCCTAGAGATGCTAGATCAAATCTGTTACTGTTTTTTTAGTTTAAAGGGGTGGTCCACGGTGTATTTTTTAAGGCTTGGTTGTGTTTATAAGATGCAAATGTGTGCTCATGCTTCATTTGTAAAAAAAAAAAAAAAATCTAATTATTTAGATTTCATATATCATATATCTTACTTTGACTATATACTGCTACTCAGTTAACATGAAAACGACTCCTATATTTCCTAGTTCCTCTAAAAGGCCCACCCTCGAGGGACTTTGATTGGTCAGCTAACATAATGTGCTGTGATTTGCGGATCGGCTCCACGTCACAAGGAAAAGTGTCACACCTCCACAAGCACGCGCTTTACCTCTGCTGTGTAAATACTGTCAGTCTGAGTAATATGTCATGCCTGAATCAGACAGAAAATGACACAGCTGAACCTCAAGCCTGCTCTTTAAAATAAAATCTAACAAGTGTCTTTCACATATGTTTGAATTATAAGCATGTGTAAGTAATGTGAAAAGTTCACATATCTTTTCCGAGTTTATTTGAGATGTAGATTGCGGGGAAAGCAGCCGCATAGAGAGACACTGAAAGCTTCCGCATAGAGAGACATTGAAAACAGGCGCACAGTGAGATGCTGCAGTGCTGGGGAAAATTGTGGGTGTTTACAGTGATTTGACGGATAAATATGAATTTGTAGCTAAAATGTTAACAAATAAAAATGCTTTCATGTTGTGGCCCACAATCCACAGCTGCTTCTATCATGGTTGGAGCTGCTCCTTTTTTGAGGAATTTTTAGCCGAATCCAGCACGGAACAGAGAGAGATTCTGGAAGCTCTCCTTTGTCAAACGCTAACTATATATTTTATATAATTCTCTGAAACACAATTAAAATTAAATTGTAAGCGCTTCTCTCTGTTGTGTCCTTTGGAAACCCAAATACAGAAACAGAACGAGCTCTGTGGAAATAGCAGCGTTTGGACGGCATTTTAGCTTTCTCTGCTATAACATTACAGCTTTTCTGGCCTTGCCCCTTCACTGTGCAGGGTGTGTGCACATGGTGAATGCACGTAACCTCAAGCGTTTGTGATTTCACTAACCCAGATGTATTTTTTGTATTCCCCAAACTTCGCTTTTCGCTGGAGGCTTTGCTAAGCTAACTCTGTAAAAACGTCTTACATTCAGAGATGTTGTTTATATTCACACAGCTACATTACACATGAAAGTTTAAAATATGATATCGTAGTGGACCACCTCTTTAACAGTAACACGTACTGGGTTGCCAGATCTGCACTCTAAATGCACATCGTTATTAAACCGCATGGATATCAGTGTAACGCCAGTGAGTTAAAAACAGCTGTTCTTGCACCTTAATTAACAAAAATGAGGAGGATTTTCTTATAAAAATGCAACCGTTTTATCTACGTTTTTGTCAGCATCTAATTTAGCCAACATCTGTTCACCAAATTATCATCTTGAAGATGCATTTCTTAATGTGATTTTCCTACATTAAAGTGCGTTTACACGATGCTCCCATAATTTTGTTCACACCTAACTATAGATTGTCTGCATGGCTGGATCTATGTCATTTTAAAAATAATTTCTTAATCTTCACAGGGGAAAAAAAAACAAACAAACACATTTTAAATCCCTGATCCGGTTGAAGAACAGAGTCTTTATTTGTCTTCTGTTAGAACCTTCAACTCAAAGGTTCAGTGTGACAAATCTCCTGCACCGCAACAAAGAAAGCTGGGCTTGGTCATGATATGTGGTCTCAATTCATTTTCCACTTTTTTAACTGTGGAAAAGAGAGATGCCTTTCCAATTTTACCATGTACCGTTTGCCCCCTGCTTCATGTGCCCTTTTGCCCTGATCTCTCCCTCCTCCCATTATTCCTGCCAGCATCACAGAACTTGCAATAATTGCCGTTTTCTAACTTCCCCTGGAACTAATGTGATAAAATCTAAGAAAAAGACAAGGTAGACAAAGAGAAAGATGTAGCCCTGGGCAGGATGGCTAGCAAAGGTCTAAGCCAAGGCAACAAGTGCCTTTGGGACTAATGGGATTTTCAGGGGCTTGCATTGATCTCCTGCATGCCCATTCACAGAGTCTTTTGGCAGCCGGACGGCACACTTCAGCCCCCCAGCTCTCCTTGGTGCACATCGAGAGGCCCCCCGTGCAAAAGCAGATCAGCGGTTCTCTGAGGTCACAGCTACAGGTGATGCTAATGGACAGAGGACATGTCATTAGCGTTTGAGCACTGAACCACTGCATATGCACAACTCTGTGCAGCTTAGACTGATTAGACTGAATATGCAGGCAGTATATCAGATTTTGCAGATCTGCAGTGTTGGGTCACTTAAGGGTATGACTGATGTGTCCTCATATGCTGCCAAAAGATCTAACAATAATTTAGTGGTTTCATATGAAAATGACACGATACTTTGATATTCTGACATTATGGACATTCAAGTTGCATGCATTAATGCTACTTCATAGATTACAAAAAACAAAAATAAGTGTATGTTTATGACAACAAGAATTTGAAGAGTTTTTTATATATAGCTGGGAAAATAAGTATTGAACATGTCATTTTTTTTCCCTGGGAATAATATTTCTAAAGGAGCTGTTGAAATGGAATGGAACCAGATTTTGGTACAAACAATACAAACATGAAAATAAAACAACACAAAAATTCTGAAATATGAGTTGTGTAACAACAGTAGAATGACACAAGGAGAAAGTACTGAACTACTGAAAATTATTTAATACTTTATATAAAAGTTTGTTTTGGTGATGGCAGATTAAATACGTCTCTCATATGGACTCAGATGTGACTTTCTTCTCAGACTTCAACTGAGTGTAAAAATCCTAATGGTTCAGTGGGTCTCGTCTATCAAATCTTTAATTTGTATTTCATTGGGAGCAAGTCAGGTGATTGGCTGGGCCATTTTACAGCTTGATGTTGCAAGCATGTGAGAGTTTCCTTGGCTGTGTTTTGGATCATTGTCTTGCTGAAATGCTGGTTTCATCCTCATCATCCTGCTAATGCAGATGTTGGATTGAAGAAACTAATATTAATGTACAATGATGAAGTGCAGAGGGTTGCTGAAAAATTACTGAGAGATTTCAGCTGCTGTCTGGGCTTTCACTGCCTTTCTACACCTCACTTTCTTCATGTGCTCAATACTTTTTTCCCTGCGTCATTTCATTTTATTACACATAATTTAAATTGTAAACTAATTAGATTTGTTTTCATTGCATATATGGGGCTTTTTTTTAATTATCTAGGCGCAAAATTCAATTTTTTGCTTTTTTAAAGATGAAAAAATATGCTTTGCGCCCCAGCGCATGGTCTAACAAGGTTGTGCTTATTCTCTTAATGCATTATGGGTATGTTTTGAGCAATCAGAGTCTCATCTCCAATTCCCTTTAAGAGTCAGGTGCATTTGTTATTTACATGGTGGACTTTGTAAGTGGAAAAACTGAATGCTTCACTATCAAGTTAAACAGACCATCTGCAACGCGAGGATTAAGAATGAGCCTCCTCCATTCAGCCTCTTTACCTTTACTTTAATTATACTATTTACTTTACTCTCGTGGATGACGGTGTTGTACACACTCCACTGAAGACATCCATCAGCCTATATATTTAATTTAGTTTAAGTGCAAAGATTTGTTTCAAAACAATTTCTAAATTCAGTTCTAATTTGCTGCAAAATTAATGAACTTATAATAAATGAACAATAATAACGATGTGTGGTCAAAAAACTGAATTATATCCAAACACACATCCTACTCTTATGCCCCATAGGGCAATGCATATGTCCCCAAAACCATTTTTTTGTATTAAAACAAATATTAATATGCAAATAATAAATAATTATACTTATAAATAATTAACTTATAATAATAATAATAATAACAACATTGGGCAGCACAGTGGCGCAGTGGGTAGCGCTGTCGCCTCACAGCAAGAAGGTTCTGGTTCGAGCCTCGGCTGGGTCAGTTAGCATTTCTGTGTGGAGTTTGCATGCTCTCCATTTGTTTGGCGTGTTTCCTCCAGGTGCTCCGGTTTCCCCCACAAGTCAAAGACAGGCAGTGTAGGTGAATTGGGTAAGCTAAATTGTCTGTAGTGTAAGTGTGTGAATGAGTGTCTGGGTGTTTCCCAGTGATGGGTTGCATCCACTGCGTAAATTGAAACCGATAGGTTTCATCTGGAAAGGGCATCCACTGTGTAAAACATATGCTGGATAAGTTGGCGGTTGATTCTGCTGTAGTGACCCCTGATTAATAAAGGGACTAAGCCAAAAAGAAAATGAATTGATGAATAATATCATCCAAAAGCAAGTTGTCATGAATAAACTGAAAAAAGCCCCCCCCCCCCCCCCAGATAAAGGCATGGAGGTAATGGTTTTTATTTTTATGTTGAAAATAATCATTTTTGTTATTTTAATCCTTTTATTCTTTTTTATTTGTAAAGATATTTGCGTATTGCTGTACATATTGTGTGTATTAAGCAATGTGTACTCGTTTAAGGCGCACAACTAAAGCACTCTGCGCTTGTCAATTGTGCAGTTTATTTTAGTTCCTCAAAATAGCACCGCACCCACAACAATGTGCCTTAACACACCTCCCTTATAGACCGAAACATCCATGAGTCCACAAAGTGGTGCAAATGGATTTACTATTTACACAACGTGACGCAAAGCAAGAAAATTAGGGTTGCGTTGGTCTGAAAATAGCAACAAATCATGCCAAACATGTCTTGCACCTTAGTGCGTCGGGTTTACGATAGGGCCCTTGTATGTCATTGGTTGTTACCAACATCTCGGGAAAAATTCAAGTCAACCGCACCTTTAGAAATATGTTTTCTGAGAAAAATGATGACGTGTTAAATATTTATTTTCATTTTCCCGCTGTAGACAGCAAAGGGATCAAAATGATATCCATTCAAATGGGTTCACTAAAACTACTAAAACTACTATTGTATTGTAAAACTACTTCTTTTATTAAAGCAAATTCAGAAATCTAGAAGAGTATCCAAAGGTGTAGCTCATCACATTAAAGTTAATGATTTGTTTTGAAGCAAAAACATTCATACATTTTTAATGGTACATTTAAAGGACAATGCACAGACAAATGCACCAACAGATGCTGAAAGGTGGAAACGAACAATTCATAATTTTTGTCACCAGATCAGCATGTCACCCTCCTTAGGCTGGGTGCACATTAAAATAATTTGTAAAGATTTTTAAAATGATAGTGACCACAAAAATAAGGACAAAAAAAGTCCTAAAATTCAAAGACAGCACACCGCACATCAGTAGATTTTAAACCAGTTACAAATGTGAAGTTACAGGAAATCTCACTAAATCTCTCAAGCCTTGACAATATACTGTATATGACAGACAATAGGCAGAAAGAAAAGATGAGAGGGTTTGGAATGATTTTAACAGATAATTCACGAAAAAAAGGAAAGGCTTTGAGTGAAGTCATGGAGACATCAACAAGCTGACCCTCCATCTCTGCTGTCCAAATCCATTTCAGTTTGCGCTGCACCATGACGATGCTTGTTATGCTTCTGTCTCCTGTCAGCTTGCTTACCGATTGACATTTTTCATTTCATCCAGCTCGTATGCACATTTGTCCTCAGATTTCCCTTACAAATCAGGATTTCTGATCGCAAATATTCAACAAGTTCAACACAATATCAGAACATACAACACACCACAGCAAAATCTGATTCTATAATCTTTAGAAGCACTAAAGATAATCGGGACAGTACCTAGGATTTCAAAAACAGCTGATTAGATTGTACTGTGTGCGCAGCCTTAGCTTAGCATCTCTCATCTTCATCCATTGAAAATGCTGATGAATCAGTGCTTGTCAGTTCTTATAAAGTTGTGCTGTTGTATCTGGCAACTGTCTGCGTTTGACATCTGTGTGGTGTGAATGACCTTTAAACAACAACAGTGTGTACTAAAAACATTAAAGGTTGCATTCAGGCAACAACAGTCAAAACAATCCCTGTTCGCATGCATCTCTTAAATCAACAACAAACACATGCTTTATTACATGCCAGGCCAGTAGTTGTTGATGTCACTTTGTACACATAATATAAATACACATATTGACTGAACATGGTAACATGCATGTGTTTACCATATTCACAAAACTGTATTTTAGTAGTTTCTACAGCGATGGTACTGTTTTCCAAAATATAGTTAATCATTCCAGTTCTGGTTTTAGATTCAGCTTTTTGAATATTTCAAGTCGTCCCCAATGGGGACTTTGAGCATTACAAAACCTTTGATCAATATACAAAATGACATTTTGTTTACTGTAAAGGAATAAACAAGTTGTTTCTGTTTAATTGTATATTACACACTGATAAAGAGTCATGAACACCCCCTCTTTCAGTTCAAGTCTACCTCAGAATTTTTTCAAAAAATGCTCCGAGATGGGTGCGGAGCACTGTGAGAATAGGGAGGAGTGGTTGTGGCCAGCAGAGCAGGGGAAAAAGAAGGGCTTTTGTCAGTTGGCTCACCAGCTCAAGATAAATAAAAAATCCAATAAAGAATGTGAGGAGACGCATGATTTAATAGTTCACAAACTTAAAATGCAAAGAAATAAACAGGAAGTAACTTAATTCTGTTACATATACGATAGGCTATTTGTAATTTCATATAATGTATAACCACAATTTGTTATATCAACACACTCAACACAAACCTGTTAAAATGTTAACAGTACTCCAGGGTGTCTTGACCCTTTAAAGGGATAGTTCACCCAAAAAAATTCATAGTTCACCATTTACTTTCTCTCATTTCAAAACATCATTTCAATCTTGATCTTTTAAAAATGCTTGTTGATGGTACCAGTTGTCTTCAATAGTAGGTAAACTTATACAATGGAAGTCAATGGGTACCATCAACAAGCATTCTTTAAAAACTGCTTATTTTGTGTTCAACAGAAGATATAATGCCAAAGAGCTTTTAAACAAGGGACGGATGAGTATATTATTATAGATTTAAATTTTATGGCAGATTTCAAATTTCAAAACTAACCCAAAACTGAATAATAACTGTACAGTCTGACTCAGATACTGGCCTGACAGTGATTTCTGATAACACTTTGTACTTTTTAAAGAATATTAATTATGAAACATCCAAACAAGTGCATAAACTGAGTTGAAAACCTTGCACTAAGAAAAACAGAATGCTTATATATGCATATACTGTATGTCAGGACATTCTTTCAAAAAAGCATTCATTAATTATATCATGAATTATGGTCAAATAATTTTATTTGAGTGAAACAGTCAAAGTGACATCCAAAGAAGCATTTGATGAAATTATAGCATAATGAATTGAATTTGTTTGTTGGTAGTGTCCTGGCATTCACATTGGAACAGGGCAATTACCTCAAGCCATTCTCCGCCATTGCTGCAAAAGTTACCATAACAAGAGCGCGAACACTTGTTCATTCATCAGTCCTGCCACGTCTGTTGTTACAGCATGTACTGTATATAGACAAGTGGCTTCATTCTTCGCAGCGAGGGCTTCTTTTGTATCACTGACGGCCACAGAGAGAGCTCCAGGGCTTGATCTGAGGGTGGGCAAATCTGACAGCCCACACTTTCAGATGGCAGGGGGGAAGGGAGCAGCAGCTCTGTCAGGCAATCTTCAAGTGGCAAAGCTTTTCAAAGCTTTGTTATCCACTTTGGGATGCCCCCTCTGACCTCACTGTGGACATGCTTAGCCCTTCAAGGAAATGGAGAGGGATCTTGGGCGTTCTGTATTGTCGTCCGAGGGAAGCAAGGTTCAGACTCGCATGACCGCCATTCCCCAAGGAGCGGTCGGGGTGAGGACCCGGCACAAAGGTGAACCAGGGGAGTTGTCATCGGACACATGAGAGAAGCGGAGCAGCAGAAAGATTTAATGTCCACAAGGCGACCTCCTTGTTTTGCAAGGCTCTAATACACAGTGCCTATTCTCTCTTTGTCTTACTTCTCCTTGTGCAACTGTGTTGTGCCTCTATATCCTTCTCTTATATTAATGAAAAGAGTTTCAGTCAATTCAGTCAGGATTGAGAGTATCTGGATTCTGAGCTTGAATGTAAAATGTGCTCTATATTTCACTGAATGTTTCCTTTTGCACAACTTACAATGTTTCAAATCAGGTTTGCTGGTGTTATGTATATTCTAAGATTCAACTCATTTTTTATGTTGAATTTAACCCACATTCTCAATTTAAAGGAGCTGTGTGTGAGCATTATCACATACTTAATGCTGCTTTATTGTCAGAACTTGAGTAATAATGGTGAAACTTTAAAAATACATTTCCATGGTCATCTATGAACGAATGTCGACTGATTTTTCATGAGAAGCATGGATTTGGCAGAAAAATTAAAAGGATGTAAATTTTAGCCACAATCCAATTTGACACATCTTGCCACTTACCAATACAAGGTAACTTGACATATCATGGTACATTACCATACTGTATGGTACCGTAATGTAATCAGGACATTAGAGGGGCAACAAAAAGTATTTGAACAACTATCTCACACTTTAGTTGGTCACACACCAGACATTAGCCACCAAGCTGACAAAACATTAAAATAGTTGTTACCTTGTGAGATCAGGCTAGAACTTAAGCTAGCATTTAAAGTCTTGTCACTTGCATGATCCTATGTATTACTTCTCACTGCTTGCATGTGTTGGGTTGTTAAAGGTAGTTTACAAACCAGTCAAAGATATCAGCAATTGTCCTTTTCAGATGTTGTGCACTGATACTCCCCACTCATATTCTCAACGTGTATTAATTGGGTCATTATCAAGTATTATAATTTTTATTATTAAATGTTTTAGTCCAGATTTAATTGTTCAAATGAAACCAAATGTTTTAAAATAAGGGTCTTTCTTGTTGCTTGTTGGCTATATGAACACATGTAAAATCTGAGAAGTGATGTCAGAAGCAAGCTTCCTGATGTCAAAGACTGGATTCACATTTGCATCTCCTTCATGCGTTCAGTCAATGTGCAAGCCTCTTGTATGCAGCACACAGAGGTGTAGATAAATTTAACCAGTTGATGGTAAAGATGTCACTTTTTTTCTCAGAGTGTGCATTTCGAACTAAATTTTGTGACATTCGCTTGATTTTGCATTTAATTCTTCGATCACAGAATAGCAAAATTCCTGATACTCAAGTAAGTAACTGTGTCATTAACAAATTTGATATCAAAAATCTGAAGAAAACAATAGTATATTCTTTTAGACAACAGCATTTTGGCGACGCGGTGGCACAGGAGGTAGTGCTGTCGCCTCACAGCAAGAAGATTGCTGGTTCGAGCCTTGGCTGGGTAAGTTGGCATTTCTGTGTGGAGTTTGTGTTCTCCCTGTGTTCACGTGGGTTTCCTCCAGGTGCTTCGGTTTTCTCCACAAGTCCAAAGACATGCGGTACAGGTGAATTGGGTAAGCTAAATTGTTCGTAGTGTATTTGTGTGAATGTGAATGGGTGTTTCCCAGTGATGGGTTGCAGATGGAAGGGCATCCACTGCGTAAAAACGTGCTGGATAAGTTGGCGGTTCATTCCACTATGGCGACCCCAGATTAATAAAGGGACTATGCTGAAAAGAATGAATGAATGAACAACATTATTTTGAGATCTGCATTTGAGAAGCTGAAAATGCACTTTTAAAAACTGTTTTTCCAAACTCATACCATTATCGTCTTTGTTTAAACTACAAAGTTTTTGATTTGGTTTATTGACATGTTTAGTCTAGACACATGTGAGTACTTGACAACCAAAACAACAATGGCAGGACCACAGGAATGTTTGTGTGCAAGTGTGTTTTGTTCTTTAAAAATTGACGTTTCCAAATACTGATCTGATATGAAGAATACAGCGTTTTTTTTTGTTTGTTTTGTTGATCTGTGTCAACAAGGATTGTTTAGACACCATTTTTTTCTGTACACAAGACTTTTAATAATGCAAAGGAAAAAGTTTTTCACACGTTGTCATGTAAACATGTAAGTGGAGTGACCATGCTGAGTTTCAGCGGTTTGAGGAAGGATCGTGACAGAAGCAGGTGTCACACACTTCTCCATTATGAGCCAAATCAAAAAAGCCACCAATCCCCGACATCAGCCGCAACACGCAGTAACAAATGTGCAACAGTTGGCTCTTCCCAAATCCAAAAGCCCAAACTAAACCCATCATTGTGTCTCATTCAGCAGCAAGGTGAAGAGTAAAAAGTTGTGCTTGGTCTCCTTTGATTTAACCCTTGCTTTGAGATTCTGCCCAGTCTGGGCTCATCCCTGGCACACCAATAGCTCCACACAAAATGCAATTAAAAGAGGCTGCCTTCTCATTCTCCGTTCCAGACACTTTCACTCAGAGCTTAATCCATCCCCCAGCTTTAAGACCCTTATGTGATCTGGGACACACGGTTCCCTTTCACACCGCTTCATCCTGCTCTTTTGTGTTCTTAATCGTTCCTCAGTATTAAGCAGCCTTGGCAGGCCAATCCCCTTACTAACACACAGGCCTGGCGCTTTGTTAGACACAGGCGCATCACCCCCGTCCGCTGGGCTGCGTGCTGCCCCTCTCCTGCCTGAGAGGCCCTCCTTCACGGACAGAGGCTTATCCCATGTCGCTTCACGTGCCAGTTGTGTACCCGCAGACACCGAGAAAGGGGGCTCGTCAGACCAACAAGTAGTCAAATCTTATCCAACTTTGTGGATGGTCAACATGCACATGCAATGCTGCAAAACATTAATGCAACTCTGCAGACATTTGTGCATTAAATGGCCAAATGTTTCTTCTTTTATGAATTAAGAATAAAAGAGTTTGCTTGGTAAGCAATAAATAATCATTTATTTATTGGCAGATGATGATGATGTATAATCTATGTCCATTGCAAACATTTACAGAAGTTACTAATGAAATGAGTAACTGGGTAAATTCATTCATTCATTTTCTTTTTGGCTTAGTCCCTTTATTCATCGGAGGTTGCCACAGCGGAATGAACCGCCAAAGCATGTTTTACGCAGCAGATGCCCTTCCAGCCGCAACCCAGAAATGAGAAAGATTGGGTAAATTAAAAAAAATTTTATTCATTAAATAAATGAGTAAATGACTGATAAAATGAAACAAATTCAAGACGGGCATTAGAAAAATTCATTAATTTTCTTTTCGGCTTAGTCCCTTTATTAATCTGGGGTCTCCACAGCAGAATGAACCGCCAACTTATCCAGAATATGTTTTAAGCAGCGGATGCCCTTCCAGCTGCAACCCATTACTGGGAAACACCCAAACATTCTCATTCACACACATATACTGCGGACAATTTAGCTTACCCAATTCACCTAAACTGGATGTCTTTGGACTGTGGAGGAAACCGGAGCACTCAGAGGAAACCCACACCAACGCGGGGAGAACTTGCAAACTTCACACAGAAATGGCAACTGACCAGGCCGCATTTATAAAATGGAATTTATTCCAGGCATATTTGTCAGTCATTGTTCAGTCACAATCATTGTAATACATCTCAAATATAATATTTTTAATAGAAAATGATTTTTAGGATTTGCTGAACACCAGTGTCTAAAGAACAGTTTTTTAATTTTTTTATTTTTGTTTGTAAAAATAGGAATGTTGCCTGTTTACTGTCACTACAATCAATTTAATGTGGCCTTTCTGAATAGAATTTTTATTTTAAATTATTTAAATAAATATTAAGTATTTAAATAAATAAATAATTTGGTCAAACTGAGCAGCTAAAATGAGGTTCATAATCAAATCATGTTTCAGTCCCTAAAACAACAGTTTCCTTTGTTTTTCTTGAACTTACATTCTTGTATTATATAAATTTTGAAATTAACTCTGCTCTGACAGACTTAAAATATTGTGATTGAATATTGGGATTTTCACGTTCCCTATCCAATCTTTTATCGCCTTGCCTCAAAAATGTCTCCTTACACATCAAACTACTGAAACCAACTAAAAACAATATGGTATACATGCCAGACCTGTATGTGGCACAGTGCATAAACCTTGCATGTTCTATGCCTATAAATGCTTTTTTTTTTAAACATTAAGCTTCTGCAGCATTAATGTTTTTGTTGCTCTTATATGATGTAGCAGTTCCTGACTATGATTCATATGTTGGCTTTTGACATCATAGTTTCACAATATACAGTTGTCAGAAAAAAGTCAGAATTATTAGCCCCCCTTTGAATTTTTTTTTCTTTTTTAAATATTTCCAAAATGATGTTTAACAGAGCAAGGACATTTTTACAGTTTGCCTGATAATTTTTTTTTCTTCTGGAGAAAATCGTGTTTGTTTTATTTCGGCTAGAATAAAAGCTGTTTTTTTAAACACATTTTAAGGTCAAAATTAAATAACTCCTTTAAGCTATATATATATTTTTTCAATAGTCTACAGAACAAACCATCATTATACAATAACTTGCCTAATTACCCTAACCTGCCTAGTTAACCTAATTAACCTAGTTAAGCCTTTAAATGTCACTTTAAGCTGTATAGAAGTGTCTTGAAAAATATCTAGTCAAATATTATTTACTGTCATCATGGCAAAGAGAAAATAAATTAGTTATTAGAAATTAGTTATTTAAACTATTATGTTTAGAAATGTGTTGAAAAAATCTTAGGGGCCTAATAATTCTGACTTCAACTGTATATACGGATTAGCTGTTTACACGAAAATGCTATGGCATCATTGGCATCATCTGGTCTGGTACCCAGTTTTAAAAAATAGAAGTTTCGCACTGCATAAATACTGGATTTATCTTGACAAAATGGATATATTATAGAAAAAAAACTGCATATGCATCTAAATGTGGGCCTAAAAGGACATTTTCTTGCACCAGACAGCAGAACGTGCTTTCCTCCACACTACAATAGGCCTAATTTTCCGATCCAATTCCATTTCAAAGCACTTCTATTTCTGAGCGCCATTAACTTCAATGAGCAAGAAAAACAGCATAGAGCATTGTAAAGCCATTAAAAGAATATTTTGCCCCTGTCATTGTTTTTATTTCCTCTGTCTCTCTCCAAGTGCTCTTCCACACAACTCTCAGGCGCACAAACAAATGCAAATCAGTGCGAAAACTTTACATAATGTAACTCTGAGCTCTATTTTAGAACAGGCTTGAATGGCTCTTAAAGGGGGCCTAATTAATCTAAGTATAGAGGCAATGGGCCCTCTTGGAATTTTTTTCTCTATGCAGAAAGAAAAGAAAGGGATCAGGCCTCCCCTTTCTGTCCAGAGAGGAGTCCGCCTCATTCAGCCATTTATGTTAACATTGCCGAATGTTATACCCTGTGGGTGAGCAGAATCAATCACTCCAACTCTGTCCTCATTCCTTTTTAACTGTTGTAAAATGTGCAGCAGTGCAAAGGCCTCCAAAGATATATAGCAATATTCGCAGTTGTTTTGGCCTGCACGTTTTAAGCCTGGTGCTAGAGTTGTCAGGTGCTGGGGTGACCGGAGAGAACAATGGGAGAAGAGAAGCAGAAGGCTCGAGATGAATGCTTTTGGTAAATCAGTAATAGAGCTAAAGGGCATAGCCTGTGGGGAATTTGCTGGCTTATAAAAGAGCTTTAAGAGGCCTTCATTCATATGGACCCAAAGAGATTTGAATTGCCCCCTTCACAATCACTTGAAAGGCAGAGCTCAGGGTGTTCCGAAACAAAGTGGAAATCACGCTGCCTTTCAATGGCTCTAATAAGCTTTTAACTATTTTACATTATGGCGTTACCCTCTTCATCTCCTCTCCACGAGGCATTGTTTTGCCATGTAGCAGGCCAACTTAAATGTCTGATTTATACTTTTCTTCATGGTGCATTTCAACAAAAACACAATTTCAGAAACCAGACGCACCATGCTGATGAATGGAGTGATTCAGCTTTATTTTATATGCTAGAAAATGGCCTTCATTATTAACCCACTCGGCTGGGAGAAAAAAAAAAGTCTGGTTTTCATATTTTATTTGAAGTAGCTGTTTCTGCTATGCAAGACATTACACATATGCAACACAATCTCATGGCAATTCGTAACTTTTTGATTTAGTGGCTAATTCGTACGAATTCGTACAATCTAATTCGTACAATATAGTACGATTTGCTCATCCTCCAATGACGGTTGGGTTTAGGGGTGGGGTTAGGTGCCATGCCTTCTTTTTAATATCGTACAATTTCGTACGACTGAACTCGTACGAATTAGCCACTAAACTGTCAAAACGTAAAATACTTACGTTTTCTCGTGAGATCAGGCTGGCATATCAGGCTTGCACTTTATTTTTACAGAAGTAATTACTTGGTTATATTAGATAACTACAACCAATGAGGTTAGATTTTGGGATAGCACATTTTTAGTTTATATAATGCCTAAATACATTGTATGCTCACAACAGGACTGTAAAATAAAGTTATAAACATAATTCTTTATACTTTAATTACGCAGTCTTTAAGCGAAGGAGCTTTAAATAATTTTATTGTGCAAATAAGTCAAATATTTTTTTAAAAAGACGTATTTGTGCGCTTTTTGCTTTTGTTTTATGTCCAAAAATTAATTAATAATGAAATGAATGATGAACTAAACATAAAGAATAGCCAAAATGTAATGTTTTCATTTGTCAAAGAACACATTTCTGTCAGGCTTTTCAGCTAAAATAAAAATCACAAATGCAAATGAGCATTTGGTTATGAAAAAAAAACCTCTTTACGGATATCAAGCGGTCTTAAAGGCCATGAGTCACAGACAGCATCTCTGTTGCCATGGAGGGTTTTATTGCCCTGGAAATTGCTGCTCTCCACAGTCTGCAGGGGTCATGGGTTCAGCTAGAGCCCGACTGCACCTTCAACTTCTGCACCGCATCAGGGCAGAGCGAGAGACGCACAGCCAGAGCCCTCGCCCTCTAGATGACACTCTCAGATTCGGCGATCCCTCCACTGTGTGGACATTAAGAATTTCATGGTAATTGTTGAAGACAAGGAGGAGGGCTTGACCTCCAATGCCCTGATTGAGTTCTCATAAAAAGCCCATAGCCCGAGCCCATTGAGACCATCAGACAGTAAAAAAAAAAGTGGTCATGAAGGGGATCTGTGTCTGAAAACCCTTTTTTTTTACAGTTCTTTATTTACAGATATATCTCTGTATGTGTGTGCTTAGCTACATCTTTCTAAGGTCTGTTTTAAAATGCACAAATGCATTTAAGGGTTACTTGGATAGTTCATTCCAAAAATATTTATTGAATTACTATTTACTCACCTGCAAGTGCCTCCAAAGCTTTATAGGTTACTTTGTTTTCTGTTAAACACAAAATATTGTGAAGAATGTTGAACAATAGTAGCCATTGACTTCCATAGTATTCTTCAATGTATGTGTGACCCTGTACCACAAAAAGCTTTAAGTTGCACGGCTATAATTGTAGGAATAGCCAGCCTGATCTTATGAGAAAACGTAAGTATTTTACGTTTTGACAGTTTAGTGGCTAATTCATACGAATTCGTACGAGTTCAGTCGTACGAAATGGTACGATTTTAAAAAGGAGGCGTGGCACCTAACCCCGCCCCTAAACCCAACCGTCATTGGAGGATGAGCAAATCGTACTAAATTGTACGAATTAGATCGTACGAATTCGTACGAATTAGCCACTAAAAAAAAAGTTACGAATTGGCGTGAGATTGTGTTGGAATAGCCAACAATACATTATAGATCAACATGATCGATTTTTTTTTTCTCTCATTTAATAAAATAATGTGGTAATTTTGTATTTGCATGCTCATAAAACAATTTTGATTTGATTAGCAATCAGATCTTTTATTAATTGTATACTTTGAAAAGTCTCTTCTTGGAGTGTATTGGTCAGTCAGCATGTGATTGGAAATAAATGTATTGTGTCCATTAAGAACTCAGACCCATGGTTTCAATGTATTTAGTCCAGTCTGTGCAAAACTATGGTTAAAATGCTTATTTTTGTACATTGATGCATTTAGTGGGGCAGGATTTCAGTAATTATATCATGGTTTCCGCTACATTCATTCTTCCATGGCGGGGCGCCACGCCAAAATTCATCCCACCACGGCTACATTACAGCTTCTCATTCAAAACATTACATTTTTTTTAATACCGGGTGATAATCGCACTAAAACGTATTCAAGGGTAAGTGAATTATAATAGCGCAAACATTTCTGTAATCGTAGTAGTGCCGTGCATCATTTGTTTAACCCTTTAAGGTTACGTGCTGACTGAATGACTGACTGTGACAGGTGCGCGAGGCCAGCAAACACGACGTATAGCCGTTTCACTTTACTTCAGGACGCATTAATGCAGCCCTGTAGGTCTATTGGTGACATTCATAAATATTTCTAGCAAATCTAATAAAGGCTGGAGACATACTCGTTACATACATCGCACTTCAGCAGCGTTTATTTGAGAGCGCACAAGAAGATCTGCGCGCTCTTGAAGTGGCTTATATTTGAGGGGCGCGTGCAAGAAGTTTTGTGCACGTCCAGAGGAAATCGGCGCGCAAGCAAAAAGATCTGCATGCTCGTAGGCTATTACATAAATGCGATCTCGACTTCTAATACTGCGCTCACGACATTTGTCATTGAAATAACGCCACAGGTGGTTGGTAGATCTGTGTAAAAAAAAAGGCCTGCCGCCACAGCTGGAAAAAATCCTAGAGGAAACACTGTATACGAGTCTCTGCAAAAATAAAATCACTCAAGTCATTCAATACAGAGCTTTAAAATGTGAAGAAATCTTTTCAATTGTTAGTTGGCATGTATTATGCAGACTGGTTTGTGTATGTGTTTTTATTTATTATTGCATGTTCTGCATAAACAAGTTTAAAAATAATATAGTGTTGGTTGTATTATGCACAGATGTTAAATATATGTGTGAATGAATGGATGGTTGGATAGATTTTTATTTATTTATTGGATAGTCAATGCAGTCTCAGTAACTGTTTGATATAGTGGCTACTTCGTATTAATTTATATGATCTCATTCGTACATTTTAATACTATTTGAGAATCCCCCATTGAGGGGTAAGGGTGGGATTTGGGGTTCATACCACCTTTTAAAAATCATACATATTCATATGAATGAATTTGTATAAATTTGTAAGAATTAGACACTTCTGATTATACATAAAATATTAACATTTCCTTTTGAAATGAGCTGTCACTGTTCAATGTTAGCAGTTTGAAATTTAAATATAAAGTACTCATTTGCTACCTGTTGACATTTGTGTTTGTTTATTTGTTTACAACATTATTATTATTGTTGTTGTTGTTATTATTAATATTGTTGTTATTATTATGGTGTACTTGTATATTTTTATTACAGAACATCAATATTTTGCAAATGAATGAATACATTAAAGATTGAAATGCATTTTAATTAAATTAAATTAATAAATGTTTAAACCAAAGGATATTGATTCATATGTGAGAATGATAAACAACAAATAACCACAAATCAAGTTCTCATAGAAAGCTATAACCTTGAATTTGACTGGCATTAAAGCCACCATCATGTGATTTAAACTTGCCTCCTTAATATTGCATCACTCACAACTGTCAAGTGATATGGCCAAAATAGCCAATAGGTGGCACTAAATTGATTAATTGGATGGTTATCAGCGATTGGAGGTCAAGAGAGAGCAGAGCGAGGCATCAGTCTTGCTGCAGGTGCAGGGTCAGACGGGGGAAAGAGGTTATCAGCTGTAGAAAAAATCACATCTGTTTATCCAAAGCTGTGGCTTGGATTGAATTTCCCTGATTTTTATCTGCAGTCTCGGAGGAGCTGCTCCAGCAGTGGGAGTGGGGTGAAAAAGCCATCTATTTAGCTCGGAATCAAAGTTTGCATTCGGGCAGCTGCATGGCTTCCCTTTTGATTGACACTTTCCTGTCGGCCAAGGGTTGGAGTGGCATCGGGTTGTCCCTCCTGGGCCTGAAGGCAGATCTAGAGGGGGCAGGTGAGGCGCAGGTGACGGTGCGTGGCGTCGCTGGCAGGAGCTGCTCCTCCTCTATAGGCTCTCCAGTCTCATCAGACACACTTAACACAGTCTGCAGCACTTGTAACCTGCTGCCCTCCACTTCACAGCCACTTGGAGATGCATCCGTGTCAAGCGCACTGATGGTGTATTGAAAAGAGGACACGTTATGATGAGATGGTGTGGATGACGGCTGGATGAGACCAGTGCTGTTGTGAACATAAGCCTTTGAAATTGATACAAAATGGATGTTATTTTAAAAAGTCACAAGGTTATAGAGTACTTTTTGAAAATGACCAGATTCTATCAAAATTACCCAAATTTTGGTTAGATATGTGTAAACCCAACCTTTTGAGTTAAATCCAAAGTAGTTTTGAATTATATTTTTAACCCAACTGTTGGGTCTGCACAATAAAAGGGATAGTTCACACAAAAAAATGTACTCACTTAATTTAATCACTTTCAAGTGGTTCTAAAGTTTAATACAAGTTTTTTACAACGCAAAACTATTCTGAAGAATGTTGGAAAAAACATCCAAAATAGTAAGAAATACAGATCGCTGTGTTTTTTCCAACATTCTTCAATATATCTTGCTTTGTGTTCAATGAGAGAGAAACTCAAGTTTGGAACATTTGAGGGACAGCAAATGATGACAGCAATTTTTTTTTTCAGTGAACTATCCTCTTAACCCAAATTTGGGTTGAAACCCAACCTTTTTGGTGTGCTAGATTCATCAGATCGAGCAAATGTAAACGTAAAGACATCATTTATATTCATTTCTTTAACCCAGCAGTTAGATTTGTCCACATTTTATCAGCAATTGTGTTGCAATAACCCCACGTTTTTAACATTAAAT